>NC_072739.1:114032299-114067299 GCF_026930045.1 Uloborus diversus | reverse complement strand
ACACTAAATTAAATTGATAACAACTATGAGGGAATAGATTAAATGAGAAGGAAATGCTCCTTGCTGATATGAAAACATTCAGTGATTTTGTGCTAAATTACTTCGAAATTGCACGTGTTTTTTTTTTTTTTTTTTGAAGCTTTGGCTCTGGAAAGAAAATTAAAGCATAATGTAAGCGAAAATGTAAGTAACAGGTTTAAGATTTCAGACTGCAATAGAATTGTTTTTTGTTCAGAAAAAAAATAATAAATCGTATATTGAAATATATATTCTTCTAATGAGTTTTTGACTCTTTGTACAAATAAATAAAATACTACCTCAATTTGAAGGGTAAAATATATATTTTTTCTTCTTTTTGCTAAAAAACAAATAGCTTATCACATTTTTACTACATTCGAAAGCATAGTTCAATTTATTTTGTATTTTAACCGTGCTGTTAAATGATGAACACATGCTGCCATCTAAGTTATAACGGTTTAAGCAGCCTGCGATAACAAATTGTAAAAATTTTCAAAAATAAAAACATTTTTCTTCAATATCTTATCTTATATATTAATCCCCTCTCATTTGAAAACTTATCAGGCTGGCCAATGACGAAAAAAAGACTTACGGTCGAAAATTCAAGTTTTCGAAATCGCCTCTTGCTGTTTCAAAACCTTGATGCTGCCTGTAGTTCTTATGCATTTTTTAAAGCAAAGTTCTAATGCAGTTTTCCATTTTTTACGTCGCTTTTGGCAAAAAAAAAAAAAAAAAAAATAGCCTGTGTGTGTGTTTATATTTTAATAAAGCTTAACAGCACTGGACTTAGTTGTTCGGTTTAATTGATAAGTTTTTTTCGGTAGAGCGTTCGGCTATAAACAATCTGAACTTCGGGCAAGCTTGGGCTGTCCGACATAATATCAAATTTATATTAGTATTACGCATTACATGTGCTCATAACATACACACCTAATAAAATAAATGCAGTGGCAATGCTACTTGGTGTTTCGACTCCTTTATGCAGGCTACAGTTATCATTCGGATAAGTTGATTGTTAATCGAACTGTGTTCTTTGAATACATCCAGACCACTCAACATAATGTAAGCATAAAAAAGTATTAGATTTACCTAAAGAAATCCTTTTTGTGCAGAAAAACATTTTTATTGTATGCTAAAATGTAGATGTTTTTAATAGCAGTGTTCGACCTTTTGTACAAATTAAAAAATACTACGCCCGATTAAAACTACGAGTTTCACTCAGTAAACCTTTAATTTTTTATTCGCGCGAATACGATATAAAGCATTAAAAGTATTATCAACTTCATTAGCAAGAAATTATTTTCTACTCCTCTGCTTTCTGCTGAAAAAAAAAATACATTTTGTCTACGTTCGAAAAATTACGCTTAAGAACGGACTCAGTTCAACTGGTTTTGGTTTTGAATTTTTAGTGTTCGATTAAAAGAGAATAATTTGAGGGCATTTAAGCCGTAACGGTTAAAGCAACCTTCTATGTGAAATAGTTCAATATTCAAAGATAAAAACACTTATTTTCAATCAAATTTATTACTTCTCTAGAATGTTTGTTTCAATCGCTACGTGAGATCTTCGTCATTCTTTAATCAAATTCCATGCTTTGCGAATAATTTTAAATCGTATCATGCTGGTTAATGACAAAACACAGATGCATGATCTTATTATTATTATTATTTTTTTTTTTGGCAAAAAGCTTTTTTGCTGTTTTTTACTACGCATTCCTTCAATGAATAGCTTTCGAAAAGGAAGGCGCAATTGCTAGGTTTGTTGGGGTGTCGTTCTGTTAGTCAGAATGGCGCCAATTCGAACACGTGCCAATAAATATCTCTTTAATGTTTCTTTTTTTATCGTCAGATGCTGACATGTGCAGGACAGTTAATTGCCACAACCTGTTTTTTCACATGCACAATTATTGCTTTTTCACGAGTCACCACTCAGCCACACTTTTAATGACATTTATGTTTGCATTGAAAATATGTACGATTAAAAGGGGAGCTATGATCAAATTATCACAACGTTGTATTTAACGAGGTTTTGTTACTGATGTCTTTAAATTACATGCCTTCTCTTCTGCGCTTACTTTTTTTTTTCGGTTCTTCGTCATAATGTTCTTCCTTTGAAATTCTTAAAGAGCGAAATGCCTTATGAAACGATTCGAAGCACAGTGCGGAGTTCCGCACGGGTCGACTAGTCAATCATATTTAAAGTCAAAACTACATAAAAAAAACAATATTAATTGCCCGAATAAATATTTAAAAGGCAATTACTATTGTAAAAAATAACCAAAAAATACATTAATTTTCGAGTAAATATCAGTTAGTTTATGTAATTGTGTTACTGTAAATTAGTTTTATAAATTGTTTAATTTCTTAAACACAGCAAACTTTTGATTCATTATCCATAAGCCAAATTTGTTGTTTGCTAAAGTTTCTTCTACGTAGCCTACATAGTCGTTCAACCTGCAGGCTATTTCTGTTCAAATACCTTAAACATAAATATTGTACTTTTAAGTAATTGAAATGTAGCGAAATTTTTAATATTTTAATTATCTCTGTGAAACTTCACTACAAAGATGGAAATACCAATGTATTATTATTATTTTTACTTCCTTGTAAAAAGAACAGGAAGTATTCGTGAAAATTTTTTCATTCAAATTCAGCCTTCAATTGTTGCCAAAATTTCCATTTTACTCATTGTCGAATGAATGTTGAGTAGATTTTTTTAGAACATCGCAATTGCATATGTACGTACAAACGTATGACAACCAAACGCACATTTTGATCAATAACGAAATTGCATCATTAATTACATTATTATTGTTAATACTATCATCGTATTAATACCAGTACTATTTGTCTTTAGTTCAATTCCTCAAAGATTATTTCCTTTTCAAGAAGCTTAAGATAAGTTTTTTTCTTTTTTTGAATAGTTTAAAACTTAACAAAAATTGCTCATTTCAGAAAATGAAATATAGAAATGAGGTACCCTGGAGATTTTTCAGGCAAAACATGTTTTGTTCGAATATGACTGTCCTTTAAAAAGTCAGTACAGTGACCGCCGCTTTTAAAATCACATTCGTTCTCAGGACATTTGATTTTGTAAAGCGGCTGATTTTATAAACCGAAATACCTACATTTGAAAAATGGAAGGTTTTACGGTTTAAATACTTTTAAAAAACGAAATGAATTACGTCATTTATTTTTGTTTTAAGTATATCAAAATACAGTTGTCAATTTAACTAAACATGAAGGCTTTTTATTTTTTTTTACACAAAGGTTTTAAAATATTGGCGTATTACAGATTGGTTAACAGAATTGGAGAGTAAAGATTCAATTTCGTTTGAGAGTTGACTGAATGTTTTGTAACGTTCAACATTATATTGCTCTAAAGTGCATCGTCTTTACTAATAATAAAGCTCAAATTCTCTCTGTCTGGATCTCTGTGACGCGCATAGCACCTAGACCGTTTTGCCGATTTCCTTGAAATTTGGCAGAAAGTTAGTTCGTAGCATAGGGGTGTGCACCTCGAAGCGATTTTTCGAAAATTCGATTTTGTTCTTTTTCTATTTCAATTTTAAAAACATTTTCCGGAGCAAAATTATCATAAGATGGACGAGTAAATTACGAAATTATCACGACGTGGAATGGGAAAGCGAATGAACATAGCCAATGGGCGAGAAATTCGTCATCCATTATTTGTAAATATACAGGCGAACCGAATGACCTTTTAATTTTCAACTACGGGCAAAGCTGTGCGGGTACCACTAGTATGTCATAAAGGGCTTTTCTGACATGCATTGAAGAGGCAAATTTGGAGCTGAGATATCCTCATCTTTCTGAGACCAATTCCTTCACTTATTGGTGTTTCTTTATCAATTTTTTTACGCATGATGTCCAAATTTTAATTTTATGAAACGGCGATAGTGATTTTATTAAAGGATGTTTTTAACATGTTTTGGTACTGCAAGATTCTCTTCTTCCAGATTTGATTTTAAAAAGCGGCTGATTTTATAATCCAGTGATTTTATTAGTGACGGGTACTGTATGGGGATACGTACAGGAAAACACGTCCTCCACTTTAATCCAAATTTAAATCCAACTTTATATTTGTTTGTTTATTTACTATTTGGTTAACGGGATTTGGCGAGCGTAGCGATCAGGGGCTCTAGTTAATTTCATCATCATCACTGCTATTTTTATTATTAATTAAAAAATTATTCTCACACCATCGTCATTGTCATTATTATAATAATTATTATTATTTATGAATAGTATTATTATAAACAAAATTATCTTCATTATAATCATCATTGTCATTATTATTATTATTACTGTAAAGTCGCCTGTCAAGGTATAACGCGTGAAAATTGCTTCTCTTCTTCTACATTTTAACGAAGCAATTGCCTGTTTAGTGATATTTTGATAGTTGAAATTTTAACTCTAACTCCGGTGGTGTAACTCTAAACTCCAGTAGATAGCGTTCATAGTTGACCGCTTTTTCGTTTCTTCATTCCCCTGAAATGACAGTCTTATCAGTAAAACAGTTAAGTTACCGATCGTGTTCAGCCTTGTCACAACAAAGCCTTTCCCTGCATATTAAACATTACCAAAACACATGATCAAATTATCATGACGTGGCGCGAGTTTCATTGTTGAAATACGCGCGTTACCTCGGCTAATATATATATTAGGACTATTACTACCATCATCATTAAATGTTTACTGAATTTAGTGATTTTATTTTTTGATATATTTATTGCTTTTAAATTGATTTTTTATAAAATATCCGGCCTTCTTTTAATCAATTAGCTATCTTTATTTTGTGTCCCATTATTTTATGTAAATGCGAAAAAGTAGGTAAAAAAAAAAAGAAGTATCGTTTTAGCATTTTTCAAAAGAAATATTTCCAAAACAGACGCTCGTAATGTTTGATTTTATTTAGGTTTGTTTTGAAAATCCGTTTTAGAGCTCGTATTAGATGCATCTCAGACGCGTTTTCAACTGTTTAAAAAAAATCATATCTAAAATTCCATATTTTAAAAATATACTCATATTCAAATGATTATTATCTAAAAGCTTTTCGTTTCTCTTCTTGTATTAAAACATCAAAGTTTGTTCGAGTGTATTGGAGGCACCTTATCAATTGCCATCTTTAAAGACCAGTACAATGCCACCGATTAAAAAAAAAAAAATGTTGCGTTAATTTAACTCATAAATATAAAGAACTAGCTGTACCCGACGCGCGTTGCTACGCCAACAAAAAAATACATCATTATACTGATTTTCATGACAATCGGTTGAACGGGGAAGAAGTTGCTACTCTGCAGTGCCACCTGGTGGCGAGTGGCTTCAATGAGCATATTATGCACCTTCTCCGTGGAAAAATACATATATATAGCAATTTTCATAACAATCGGTCCAAGTATCAAGTGAAGCCGTGACTATACTCAAATTTTGAACTCACGCAGTTTGCAATCAATCGCTAAAAATATCAAATAGAAAAAGTTTTAAATCCCCCCGTTGCATGAAAAGCCATAAAACAATAAAGAAAGAATTTATTTGTTCAAACTCAAGAAAAATGGCAACAGCTAACTTCTTATCAATGAGATCTTTCACGCGAATTAATTTCTGCAGCCGATAATTTTATTCGTATTTATCCAATGGATTGTGACTTAAATTGGAATAAAAAAGGAACTATCGATCGGATTTTTTTCGAACTGGTCTATAAACATTCCCAGTACCAAAAAGAACAAACGGTGAAAGTTTCAGCCAAATCTGCCGGGTAGTTTTTGAGTTCATGGATGACATACAAACATTCATTTATATATATATAGATGTGAGTTAATTGATCTAAGTTGTATTGTCAAATATTTTACTGGCATACATTACACATTTATAAAGCGTATAACACCAGGCTTACATGGGCGCCCATATGCAAAATTTTAAGGGGAAGGGCTCAGATATTTCCCCATGGTTTAACAGGTTATTTTCCACATAAAAACCGACTTCAGTACAGATTAGAGTTATTAAAGTTTGACATTTTTAATAAATTATTCATTAATGGCTGGAGAAGAAATGTTTTTACATTTTTGCAAAAAAAATTTACTAAAAGCAAGGAAGTTCTAATTTCTAAGGGGGAAAGGGGGGGGTTGAGCTCCTACTTGTACCCCTATATGGGTGCATTTTCCAGGCCACCAAAACGCACATTTCTAAATTTAATTTAATATTATGTTTACAATGAAAATACTAATTAATAACAAACGAGTCACAGTACGGTTAACATGAAGATTTAGTAAACAAATAAATTAAAAAAACACGTTGCTAAAAACATTATAAATATTTAATACAATTTAAACATTGTAAAACTTTAAAGAAACGTCAAAAAGTACTTTGTAAATTGAAATTGTAAATAGAATAAATTTAGTATGATGTTATTACACTTATTATGAAAACAATGCTTAGTTATATTATAAAGGTGACAGTGTGGTTCGCATGAACGTAAAAAAATAATAATGAAGGTAATGAATTTTAAAAACGGGTATAGTTAAAAATACTATCAATATTTATTGTCGCTATTTAAAAAAAAAAAAAAAGCGTGAAAACGTCTTGAAACGACGAAAACTAATTTTTACCATTAAAGAATAAGTAATATTATGAAGGTCGCATGTAGTTTGGCATAAAAATAAGCAAATGAAGAACAAAAAAAAGTGAATTAACAAATGTGTAGTTAAACATTCCAGAAATGTTTATTGGTACAATTTAAAAGGTGAAAAAGCTTTTTGAAAAGTTGAAAACTAATTTGTACATTTGAGAATAAGAAATATTACAAGTGTCATCATACTGCAGTTCACATATATGAATAAATAAGATAGAATAAAAATAATTTTAAAATGTGCAGTTAGAAAGAATGTAAATATTTATCGGTAAATCTTCTCGTAACATCGAAAACTAATTTGTAACATTAGGAAACACATAAGATCGGGATGTTCATACTGTAGTTTACATAAATAAAAATTGAAAAAAAAAATAATAAAAATAAAAAATATGTAGTTAAAAGTACTGTAAATATTTATAGGTACGATTTAAAAAGTGTAAAAGCTTCCTTAAACGTTGGAAAACTAATTAGTAATGTTAGGGAATAGGTAATATTATTAAGATCGCAGTGTGGTTCGCACAAACATAAATCGATAACTAAAAACAAAAGGAATTAAAACATGCGTAGTTTAAAATACAATAAATATGCACCGGTATATGTTTAGTGTAAAAGTGTAAAAGCGTCTTGAAACACCGAAAACTAATTTGTAACATTAAGGGAATAAATGTTATATAGGTCCCAACGAAGTTTACATAAACATAAATAAGTAATAAAATGTGTAGTTAACAATACTAGAAATATATATATCGGTATATTTTAAAAAGTAAAAACTGATTGAAAAACCGATAATTAAATTGCAATGAAATATAAGAGGAATAAGAAGAAATTATAAATGTCAAAGCGCAGATCACATAAACAAATAAATTAAAATTAAAAAAAGTAGGTAAAATTTTGTAAACTAACGGTACAATTTAAAAGGTGTAAAAACTCTTTGAAACGTTGAAAACTAATTAGTTAGTAAACTTGTTATGGAATAAGTAATATCATTAAGTTCGCAGTGTAGTTCACATAAAACTAAAAAAACACTAGAAAGACTGAAGGGGGGAGTGTGGCCACTACCTATTTTTGGGGTGAATTTAAAAAAAAAATCTCCCTAAGTGAGTCCACATGCCCGATGCAACTTCTTTTAAGACTAAATCAAAACTTAGAACGCAAATATTTTTTATCTTTAGCGCCTTTACTCGCCAAAAGGTAGAATTAGTTTCTCTTCCCAACAGCGATGCTTACCGCTTGGCTGGTAAGCAAGCGGCACTGTTAATAGTACAGTCCAGTCCCGACTTACGCGAGGGATGCATTCCAAGACCCCTCGCGTAAGTTGAAATTTCGCGTTGTGAAAAAAGGGTGTGTGTATGAATTTTCATAAATATACGAATTATTTTAGACACTTGTAAACACCATCTCAAACTGTTTTAAACCATTCCTTAACTATGCATTACCATTTCTTGCATAAAGAACTGAATTTTAATTGTACTAAAAAAACAGTTTAATTCTGCATAAAATACTGTTACGATGCACAAAATCAATGATCAATGGGTGAAATAAAAATAAAGCAGTTCAGTACGTACAGTACGTAGTAATAATAAAATGCAGCTTTATAATAGATATACGGTACAGTAGATACAGTAATAACCTATATTTATAACTTAAAATGTGAAGATGATGAGGATTTATGCTGCGCAATTTGACTGTTCAGCCTCCCCCTGACACCGCATTGGCGTCAGGAAACTCGCAGGAGAAAAGGAAGAACAGGAATGGGCAATGAATTAATCTTTTTTCTGCTGAAAATTTTCGCGTTGTGGGCGAGTAATTCGCGTTAGCTATGAAATTAGTTACTCCTGAGAAACTCGCGTTATCGCCATTTCGCGTAAGTCGAATCGCGTTCTAGCGGGAGTCGACTGTATTTGGATAACCAACCGGCATCATAAAGATGAAGTTACAGGTTAAATTAGAGTAAATAGCATTTTTTTCGTGCTACTATACAATTAGGATAAAGGAAAAAAAATACTTTTTTTTGTTGTAAAATATCTTAGAGGCCACTGTGGCCCCTCCCGTCTTTCTAGGTATAAGGATCAATATTTACAGTACTATGAGGCGAATGGTTAAATGACTAAACAAGCATTCAAATACTGTCATACAATGAAAAGTCAGAGAGCTCCATTAAGCTCCATTAGATATAATTCGAGTTATTGAACAGTAAACTACCCGAGAGGTCACACAGGCCCCTCCGCCTTTCTAGTGATAAATAGTAAAAAATAAAAGGAATTAAAAAATGTGTAGTTAGAAATGATATAAATGTTTATCGGTACGATTAAAAAAGTGTAAAACTTCTTCAAACGTTGAAAACTAATTTATAACATCAGGGAATAAGTAATGTTACAAAGGTCACAGAGTAGTTCATATAAACATAAATTAATAATAAAATAGAAGGAATTAAACAATGTTTAGTTAAAAATACGATAAATATATATCGGTACATTTTAAAAAGTAAAATCTGCATAAATCGCCAAAAACTAATTCATAACATTATGGAATACAAAATGTGTAGTTACAAATACTGTAAATATTTATCGGTACAAATTAAAAAGTGTAAAATCTTATTGAAACGCTGAAAATTATTTTGTAATGTTAGGGAATAAGAAATATTATGATGTTCACAATGAAGTTCACATAAATCTAAATAAATAATAAAAGTGAAATTAATTAAAAAATATGTAATTAAAAATACTGTAAATATTTATTACTACTATTTAAAAAGTTTAAAATCTTCTTAAAACGTCGAAAACTAATTAGTAACATTAGAGACCAGTTCGTAAAAGATGAACAATTGGTAGTTCCGGAACAAATGATTATCGCTATTGCAATAAAATGAAACAAACTATTTAAAGCACGACAATCCGTTCAGATAATGGGAGACCAGTTCGTAAAAGATGAACAATTGGTAGTTCCGGAACAAATGATTATCGCTATTGCAATAAAATGAAACAAACTATTTAAAGCACGACAATCCGTTCAGATAATGGGAGCATGCCATAAAAATCGATATGGCAAAAATCTTTGTTTGTATTGCTAAGAAAAATGACTATTTTACCTCTTCCGACGCCGCTTCAACAGGAAGAGAATCATCTTCATCCTTTTCTTCTCCCTTAACACAGGGAGATATTCTATTGCAAAACATGACATTCGAATTAGCTCCGTAGCTCCTTTAACTTTTGTGACTGAATTTCAAATGTTCCCATTGAACTCATTTTCCCTGCAGTACATCGCGATTACGCAATACCTCGAGCATGCGCAGAAGCGTCTTGGAACCAGCATGCGAGAGGATGGAAGGGAAAAAAAAGAGGTGATTTTGAAACGCACAATCCATAACGCTTGTTCACAGGATGATTTGATACTAAATGGTTTTTATGACATTTGACTGTTTTTTTCTTTTCCTCTTTTTTTTAGGCAGGGGCGGGGAGGGAAGTCGGGCAGCACCGTTTTCAACATTTTTAGTCTGATGGAATACTTAATGTCAGAAGTTTAATATCAACATGCTTAATATCTTCATATAGTTATACTTTTTTTTTCTAAATGATAATAATAAACACTAAAAACAGGAATTGTTTTAATTCAAACAAAAACTTATTTTTAGACTTTTCTATTGCGAATAATCATAAATAAAGTCTAAGTTAGAAAAAAAATGTAACTTTTAGAGCTTTTCTCTATTATCTCAAATATTTATATCAGTGAATGTATACTTTAAAACTGGTACAAAGTTGACTTTTAGAAGTTGCCCGCCCCCCTTGCTAGGAATATAACTTATTTATTAATAACGCCGAAGTTTAAAAATAAATAAATAAAGGGTTTTAGATATCCGCTGTGAGCGGAAAGTGTTCGCATTAGTGGATGAATATTTTAAAATTAAAACAGAAAATGAGAATCTTTTAAGAAAGAAAAATTAGTAGTTATAACAGCTACTAAGTTACGAAGGTGCCCTTCACATAAAAACTTTTTTGTGGGAAAAAAAATGACGTACGTTAACCATAATGAAGCGATATTTTGGAGAAAATGTTTTGCTTTTCAACCACAGACGTCAATTTTAGTATGCTTTTAAAATGTGCAGGGAGACTCATCTTAAGCTTAAAATGATTAACTAAAAAAAAAAACATTTTTTTTTTTAAATCACAGGCAATTTAGGTTACCATGGGTAACATTTTTAGTTATTCTCAAACAAAAATTAAAAGTGATAACTGGCTGAAAACTGGTCCTTCTTGCGTTAAACATCGTCAAATCATTTTCATACTCTCCTAGAAATTTTTAGCATGATCTGATTTTTATTTTTATTTATTTATTTATCTGCGTGTGTGTGCCTGTGTTCTCCTTTTAAGTGAAAATAACGGTAGATCATTTTTTAAAGTAAAATCTTAAATATATTCCCCTAATGATTTTTACGTTATTAGACTTACAAGACGGCAATATATAGTAAAGAAAGAAATAGTTTTTTTGAACAGTGGTTTTCTCTCTGGTCTAAAGAGATTAAAATGTTCAAAACAGGAAAAAAATGTTCAAAAAAGGGGCTTTCTACATAAAATCTGACGAATGAAAAAGTTTTGCAACGCGCCGAATTAAATCTTTCCGTAGTTATAAGAGTGACGAAAAAACTTTTTTTTTTTTGAATAATGGTTTTCCTTCTAGTCTCAAGAGATTAAGTTGTTCAAAACGGAAAAAGTTTGTTCAAAAAAGAGACTTTCTACAAAAAAATCTGACGAGTGAAAAAGTTTTGCAAGCGCCGAATTAAATCCTTCAGAAGTTATGAAAGTGATGGTGATGAGAGCAAAACCGACTTATTACATTTATGTCAAAAAAAAGCTCTTTTTTTATTTCAGTTTTTTAATTTTAGTTCCACCAATTTATTTATATTACTTCGTAAAAGTTGAGCATACAGTCGAGTCTGGACTTAGGAATGCGTTCCAAGACCCCTCGCGTCAGTCGAAATTTCACGTTATGGAAAAGGGTTAGAATACCATTTTTTTATTACGAACATGCCCATTTATTTTAGACATTTGTTAACATTCCTCGAACTGTTTTAAATCGTTTCTTAACTATATATTAGTTTCTTACAAAAAGAACTAAATTTTTATATAAAAAATGTTGCATTATTCAACGAAAAATGCTTTTACGATGCACAAAATCAATGATCAATAGGAGAGAAATAAATGGAACAATACAGTACGTTAAGACCAGTTTGTAGCAATAATGAAATGCAGCACTATAACAGTGCTGTTCAGTACATACAGCTATATTTATGTAAAACTTAAAAACCGATTCTTCATGCTGCGCGATCAGTCTTGTTTCGGCAGCATACACATTAATCAACTCGTCAGAAGAAGAAGAAGAAGAAAGATTCGTGAGTTGATCTCTACTTTCAACCGAAAACTTTGTCTTACGGTTGAGGAATTCGTGTTACCGTAAACGCGGGCTACTTTGGCCCAGAGTCCTTCTTTGGCACAAATGGAGAAAAAGGTATAACGTCCTCTGTGAATCTTCAGGGCCCAATTTTTGCAACATATTTTGACAGATTCCACTAGAGAGCATCCCCAAGCACTCAATTATGTGTACCTAGCTGTAGCTCTGCTTAAGAAGCAACACTAGTGGTTCTATGTTCCTTGTGCTAACATGTGACTTCATAACCTCTCAAATTTCTCCATGTAGAAGCAGTTCTACATCAGTTAAGAGTTTTTTAAGTGCCTATTTATGAGCACTGTTTAATATTACATGCCGTAATATAGTTGTACTTCTCATTTCTGTTTATGTTTTTTTTTTCTTTTTTATTTTTTAAATTGACAATGACAACATATCTCTAAAACTTGAAAAAATTCGCCAGAGAGATTTGGAAAAGTAAAGAATATCTAAAACTAAGACTCTAACCAGGAAAAACACAAGAAAAAACCTGAAGTTCTCGTCAACGGATATAGAAAGAGATTGCAGACTCAGTTCATCAGGGCTCAGTTGCATGACTTTCATTATGGAAGCTGAAGAGGAATTAAAAGTTGCAGGACTTTTAGAAAAAATTTTTACTCAGTTGCATCTACTTTTTACAAATATTGTTAAATTTGTTAGAAAGTTTACGCAATTTTATTACTGTAGACTCGAATGAGCTCAGGTTTCCTATAAGATAGCTGTTCATGCGAGAGAAGAAGGTGCGAATGCGAATGTTGAGAGCATGGAATGCTCCAAAAAGTTTTGGAAGGGACCAAAAATTTAGGATCCTTTGTTTTAAAAATGGTGTTATCTTAGTAAAATTATTCAACCTCCAAAACTAATGAAAATATGACTGTTCTTCGTCGGTAATTTCTGAAACAATAACTAGGTGTGCACACAAATTAAAAAAATAATAATAATAACTTCCTTTAAAACAACTATGTGTGACTCAAACTTCTTGTGAAATGTATTTTCCTTTCAAATAAATATTTTTCTCTATAAGTACAATTCTTTCTTTGACTCTAGTTAGTTCTAAAATGATTTTATACAGGGAAAACCACTTTGGACCAAAGTAACCCAAACGCAAGGGTAACATTGGCTCAAATAAAAACAATAACAAAGAGTAAAAATACTTGGAAATAAACTGATCACTATTAAAAAATTAAATTAAGAGATCTCTAGATGTGTAAAACAAGTTTCCACTCTTGGAAATATAAATAGTTACAAAATTAGAGAGAAAATAATAAGAAAAGTTCCAAAATCTGGGCCAAAGTAGCCCGCGTTTACGGTAACTTTAAACTCATTACATGTAAAACATTCGCGTTATAGCCATTTCGAGTAAGTCGAATCGCGTTGTAGCGTTATGTTTTTAATTATTTTTATCACTTGATTAAAAGAAAAGACATCAATTTATATTTTGGACAAAGCACGAGCATTGTAGTAAATATGAAATAACATGTTGCTATTAGTTGGAATAACATTAAACATTTTAACGTTATTGTGGAAAATAGTTTTTTAACGTTAAACGTACGACAGATTAGATAAAGTATTCTTTCTCTTCAATATAAATTCAAATTTCTTGTCTTATGATCACTGTCGAGTTTCGGGGAGGGAGGGGCGGCAGACGAGGGAGAATGCTGTTTCTCGAAGTAATTAATTTTTGTATTGAAAAGTAATGTAATTGTAATGTAAAGTGATTAAAGTGAAAAAACAACGTAAAAAAAGCATAAATTCTTGAGAATTAGTGCTTAATTAAGTTGGTTTTTCAATTTAATTATATCGTAGTGTAGTACAAACTTTATTTCCTCATTTTTCATTTGAGAGAGTAAGAAGCAAAGGAATGTGAGTGGACATTTTCAAGTTTTGAGTGAAACGCGTTTAAAGTTGCGGTCCTTGGTAGGCTTCCATCGAAACGTTTTTCTAAATCATGCTGCAGAGCCGCACCTACTAGGACTACTAGTACCTACAACCTCTTGCACCATAAAAACAGATGAGAAGGTCACCTACCATGAGTACTGGTTATCCCCAAAGTTTTAGTTTTATCACTTACATCCCTTTGCTTCTCACTGCCTCATTTAGTGTAAAGTGGTTTCAAACCACCTTTTTTGGTGAGTTCTCCCAAACCCAAAGGTAAGTATAAGTTCCCCCAAGCATCTTTTCTTACCACGGGATTACTAATGATATTATACTTATCTAAAAACACAATTATTTCCGCAAATTAGCTCAATTATATTATAAGATTGTTTACGAACATCAAAAATAAAGTATTGCTAAGCCCAGTTGTAGAAACAACTAAATTTTTTTTTCATCAAAACTATTAAAGAAGCAAGTGATTAGCATTTTGATCACTACCATAGGAGATGGAAGGGTTTGGCTCATGCAAGTCTTTTTATGTACACTGTTCTACAGTCTACACATGCTTAACATCCTTTCAAAACGTTCTACGTATTTCATCAACACATCATCATCCAAAAAAAGAAAAGAAAAAAAAAGGTAAAGTAGAAGAGGCAGAAAATACAGAACAAATTGAAGGTAATGCAGCAGAAACTGAATAATTGCTTTCCCTTCAATGGTAGTCAAACAATATGAGTTGAAAATAAGAAGCACACTTGAGAGAGAGAGAGAGAGAGAGAGAGAGAGAGAGAGAGAGAGAGAAAGAGAATAAATGACTTGCATTTCGTTGCTTTTTCTTTTGTTCTTTTAATGAATACACATAGTAGCTGCTTTAATTCGAGGTTCTTTTCAAATGAAAACGCATTGCAAGGATTTATTGAGAAATCCTGAGACGAAAAACAGAATTTCTTCAAATGAATGGTATTTTTGGAGAACTATTATGTTGCTGAGGCTTAAGCACAATGAACTTTTTGATAAGAAACATGGACCTCGGCATAAGGTCATGTATTCGTACAAACTTTGAGTCAAAATTGTCCATGGTATGGTGTGATACTTCTCAAGTTGTTTTTATCAATTTTATTAAATAACTATTAGGGATGCGTCACTCATGAACGAACGGATCTTAAAAACCGACTCCTAAAAATGAACGGTGTAGTACGATCGTAGGATCTCCTTAAAAATGAACGACCGTTCTTTTGAACGATGATAGTTATAGTTATTCTGTCTCATTTAATTTCTAAATTCAAAAATTTTTATGTCTTTTGGTATTGCTTCATTTTGCATATTCAAAACATTTTTCTGCTTTATTTTCACCTTCAAGATGTTTTACATAATAGTATTTGGCGGTTTTTTTATTGATTTATTTAATTTTAAAAAAAAAGATCAATTTTACAAATTTTGTGACGCCACATTAATTTTATTTATTTTCCTTTTTAAAGTTTAATCATTTCATTTAGTATTATGCAGAGAGATGCCTTGAGACTTTTGGAGTGGAAAAAAGATCTCTTACCATTCGATTACCGAGAAATAGATTACAGAATGAACCATAATTGCTTTATACATAAGCTATTGCTTTATATACGCCTAAATAAAATATTTTTAATTAAATTTTTATTGGCATATTTTCTAACTGTTAGGTAATTTAAATTGATTTTCCTCAAAAGAATGTAGCAAAACAAATGAAACATTTTCAGTGCACGTCAGTAACTCTTGCGGAGATATCACCTGCAACTTTTCAAATGAACGGGTTCAGTGTACGAGTTGAAATCACGAACCATCATTAAAGAACGAAATTGACCATCACTAGCAGCTTAAAAGTCAGGGCCATTTTTCCATCACGAGGTAAAGCCAACCGTAAACACTAGAGGTGTGACATCGTTGATTAAACATTGATGTTTCAAATCAGCCATAGTCAAAATTAAAAAATCGATACATCAAGCAAATAACATCGATGTTTTAAAACATCGAACTTTTTAATGTATATTCCTGCATAATAAACTTTTTTAATGCTAGCAAGTATCTATTATTAGTGAAAAAGGATTTTGAATTGTCAAAGGAAAGAAAATCATCGTTGAAACGAACTAAAATTTCAAATAAAGTAATACAAAGAAATAAATAACTTATATACGTAATTAGAATTTTGAAAAAGGAAACATTAATACGTATTAAGAGGAACAATTTCGTAACATCTATTAATTTTCTCTTGAATAATAGAAGAACTAGAAGTTAGTTATATCACTTGTAACGTAAATCAATTAGAGATTTTTATAAAGAATTTTTTCAAACTATATAACACATAAACACCCCCCCCCCCCAAAAAAAAAGGAAAGGAGGAAAAAAAGGAAAAGGATAAAACAAAAGAAAATGTTACTAGAAATAATTGTTCTAGTAGACTTACTTCTAACGAAGTTACATGGAAAAATTGTACAAATTATGTTTAAAACGTAATACATATTCAAAGATTATAACTATTTATGGCGACTTGAAACGCACACTAGCAACAGTGTAGTACACACTTAAAGTAAAATTCTTATGTTTTAAAACAACAAACTATTCAGAGCGGGAGACTAAAAAAAGCTTATCTTAGAGGAAAACTATAATACAAACTCATGTTTATGTTGGGAAAAAACTTAAGCAACACTCAATGTTGTAGTGAACAGTGAGCTTTAAAAAAGAAATGTTAAGTTTTCTGAAATATAAGTCTACTTCTGTACACCTAAACCTGTTTTTATGCGGTGGATAGGGACCGCATAAAAAAAATTGTTCGGAACTTCACGTGTAGCTATAAAAAGTTGCTTTCGCGGCACAGTTAAATTTTTTTTTTTTTTTTTTTTTTTTAATGCGGTGGATAGCGACCGCATAAAAAAAGTCTCACGTAGAAAATAACCCAAAATGTTATCTTTAAACAAAATTAAAATAAATCAAGTGATGATAATTTTGCCGACTAACGAAAAATTTCCAGAATAAGGAAATTTTTGAGAGGTCACAATGACTTTCCATCGGGATGCCCCTGTCGTCACTTGAAAATACTATCTTGCACTCTCGTTTTATGAATAATTTCTGTTCCTTTTATAAATAATTTTCATATACCGTTTAAAAAAAAATCGCACAAAAAAAGACCGCAGGTTTGGGTGTGTATAACTAACAATAGAAAAATCTTACTTCCCATTGTGATATACGTCGCAATTACTAATAAAAAATGAAGTTTCTATCATAACAGTAAACACATTTATTTTTAAGGATATTTTTGGTTCAACTGTAAAACATCGAACGCAAGGCGCGCGATTGATGGACGCGAGAATTGATTCTCGAAAAAATATCGATCCCAAAACATCGATGGCAGAAACATGGAACAACAATTTCGAACATTGAATACGATTTCGAGTTCAGATTTGTTCGCAGTTTTAAATAGGATTTTCTTCATGAGGTGAGTATCAGTATTTGATTTTTCAATTCCTACTATTAGTTCACCCTTTCACTATTTATTTATCTTGTTCAAATTAGTAAGTTAAGTAAGTAAAATATTTTTCATTCATGGGTGACTTTCAAATGCATTGACACATTAGGTTCGACACAATTTCAAAATTTTTGTTGTTATAAACGTGAAAACTTTCTTAGGCATAAATTCCTTACAATTACCAGTGATTATTCGAGAATTAATTTGCTTAGAGTTTAGAAATTCCAAAAAAAAAAAAAAAACATCTTGGCAAGTCATCGTTTTTTCTCATGAATGCTACCTTTATAAAACATTCTGTAATTTCTTTTCTGAAAATAAATAGTCTAACAAATCTTGACTAAACTGATCTTAAATACTCAGTAATAAGTCAAAATGGTATAAATATTTATTTATTTAAGAAATTTTAAGTATAACTGTTTTTCTCATAAGCGTTACTTTGTTTCCTAAATAAAACGTAAAGTTTACGATAAAAACGTATTAAATAAAACATTAAATGCGATTACAATGAATAGCTAAAAAATTTCAATTTGATTCAAAATTTCAATATTGAAACTAGTTTTTAAAGACTAAGGAAAAATTTTTTTTAAACGAATATTCTTAGCTATAGCAACAATCATGAGAGATGGACTCATGAAATAATTTATTGTAGACTTTTGGCTGTGATTCCTATAAAATATGTAGTTATTTAGATACCATATCTTAAGAATTAGAGTTTTTCCTAAGCAACGCACACAAATTTCATTTTTGAATAACATTAGCTTTGTGTCAGTGTTCACTCTTCAATTTTTAATGCATGTGAATTTATTATATTTATGTATATGAAAAAAAATATATTTTTGATAAAGGTATGAGTTAAAAATAATACAATAACTATGCAACAATACAACAATACTATGGATCTACTCATTACTTGGGTCTGATTATTTTTCTCTTTTTAATGGGGAGTTAGATGCCTTAGACTTTTGTACACTTAGTGCATCTAGTTTTTCATGTGCCACCATTAAAGCGCGGATGTCAATGCCACATATAACTTTGACACCCAGTTTCAACCAGCTGGAGGCACTTGGGCTCTCTTCGATGTGAAACGGCACTAACGATATTAAAGTAGAAATTGAATCATGCATTGATCTGCAACTAACTAACAGCAACAGATTTTTCATTTTAATTTTAACGCTTTTGTATTAGTTTTGGGGACATTGCTACTCAAAATATTTAATAAGTATTTTAAAGACATTTATGCGCAACAAATAAATAAATTGTTAGGAAAAGTTGTGTTTCTATACTTTTATATTTCCGAAAAGGATCCTTATTATTATAAAGTTAATTGCTTAGTCAGTTTTGGGTGGAGTTATCTTTTCTCTTTCCTGGATGCTCAAACTAGGCTAGCATAGTCAATTAATTAAGGTTTTAGATTACTAATAAAATGCGCTATTGTGCGCTAAATACTGCCTACCGCATACCCAGCAGCGGATTTGGGAATTAATTTAACAATTTTGTTTATTATTTTTTAATTGATTTCTCATTTGCATTTTTTTTATATATGAGGCAGTAAGAAGCAAAGGGATGTAAGTGGCAAAATTAAAAATTTAGAGGTAACCAGTACACAAATAGTAGGGGTACTTCTCCTCTGGCTTCGGACAAGAGATAGTACTAGTAGCCCTAGTAGGTGCTGCTGTATAGCATGATTTAGAAAAGAAATTTAATGAAAGCCTACTAAGGATGTTATCTTTTAACGCGTTTTACTCAAAACTTGAAAATGTCCACTTACATCCCTTTGCTTCTCACAGCCTCGTATGTAGTTAATTAAAAAGAACACAAAACACATGGAATCAATAATTAACATTTTTTCAAAAAATGTGTAGGCGCACCTTAAAGAGTCATTTTGATCCAGGAACTTATTTGTGAAATATTAGATTTCTTTTTCAGCTTATCAAAAATGCAAAATGAAGGAAATCACATGGTAGTTTCTTGAAAAAACCCTGATTATTAATGAAAACGGCATGCAGTATCAATATGTTATCTCAACTGTATCATGGCTTTAAGAAAAAGTCAGCAACTGCTTTGAAATACACACGTAAATAGTTTCTGAATTCTTCAATAAAATGTTACGAAGTTAAGATTTTCTTAATGAAATAATATTTTATAGTTTAAATATATAAATTAATTTATAAATAAATTAACTCAAATATATAAACAAAACTCAAAAATATATATATAAACTCATATAATATATATATTAACTCAAAAAATATATATATTAACTCAAAATATATATATCAACTCAAAAATATATATATAAACTCAAATGGGGCATGGGTGATTTAATAACCTTTATTTAATAACCTTGCCCTCGTGTTATAAACATTATGACACTGTGCCTAAATAAAACCCCGCTCATTGTATGGCATCTCGGTGACATTATATTGGGTTTAGTATTTAATTGGCTTGCAACGGTAAAGATGTTTTTCGTCCACATTCAACGTATATTAGTGCAGCATAATATTCATGTACTTAGAAGTAGATTCATTGACCTAAAGTAATCCTAAAAATAAAAATAAAAAAAAGTCATGAAAACTATGTTATGTAACGTCGAATGTGTGTGAGTGTGTGGGGGGGGGGGCTATTCAGTTTCCCGGGCCCCCTCCAAAAGCTTTTTCTGTATTCGTCCCTGTACATACCATTTCTACAAATTATATGAAAACTACTTTTAAAGATAGACAAAGTGTCCTCTAATGAATAGCAAATTAGGGCGAATTATTTCGTTTACATAAAACGAGTTTTAAAAAAAAGAAAAAAACAACAAGCATTTAATTGACTAAGTTGTTTAGTAAGTGTCAGAAAGAGCTAAAAGAGTTCAAGAGTTTTTCGATTCTGAAACACGTTTAAAGTTGAAAAAAATGAAAACTTCATTTTAACTGAGTAAGGGTTGAGAAAAATGGAAAACATTAAGCAGGAAAATACTATTTTTTTTAAAAAAAGCAATGCTTAAATTACTATTTAAAAACTCTAAATTAAATTTTAAAAGAAAATTTTAAGTGCATATACTGCCTTTTGAACGCGCGACCTGAACTTACATTTTCGAGAGGGATTCCTTAATTAATCGAAAGAAAACTCAAATTTTCATAATAGGGGGTAAAACAGGAAACGCATCCAACTTTTAGAAAAATTAGGCATCATTTAACAATTTAAACAAAGAAAACATATACGCAATTGCAGTATTGCAACACCGGCTCTAAATTTGAAGAATCATTTGACAAAGATTGCCGAATCTGGACTTTTTTTGGGAGGTCACAGTGACCTCCCACCGGGGGTCCCTTTGCTTTTGAACAAACCCTGGAAGACGTAAACTTTCGCAAATTATATTTCTAAAAAAACTCATATGGAAAAAAAAGGTAAAGAAAAAATTGAAATAAGAAATGAAAAGAAAATTCAAAGTAGCTATTACTACTTACGTTTAAAGGAGTGTAAAGAAACTGACTTAATCTTCTTTCTTGCTTATGCATTTTCACTTTTCTTCTTCGTTTTCATTTCTAACTTACACAATCAACGGTATTTAAATAAATAAATAAACAATCAAAAAGGCACCGGTTTATAGCTTAGTTTGCATGAGCTATTCACTTGAACATTTTCTCTGTCTTCAACGTCATAGAATGTCAGAGCTCTTAGACCAACGACAGCTGCAGAGAAACTGATGAAGCGAGTGAAAAGAAAGAAATTTAAACATTTGTTCTTTCTTTATGGCAACAGAAAGGTGTGATTTACTTCAATCGAGCCTGCCCAAAAATTAACTCTTGACATGGTACTGGCATTTTTCTTTACGTCATTCTGTGCTGTGACTCTGCGACTCTTTTCGCCGTTCATGTATAGCGGATAGTTATCCAACCGGAACGGCGTGCAATGGGACTGGAAATTAATATTTAATTTTTTTTAATACTGTAGGAGAAATAGCAATTCCAAAAGCAAATAAAAATAAATGCAACCAGTGAAGTCGGGCAGAATTTATTATTATTGTTTTAAAATTTATCCACATATCTTTTTCTCTCTTTCTCTTTTGAGGGGGGGGGGGAAGGAACACATATTTATTGCTTTTTTAATGCAATTTTTCTATGTTATGATGAAAAACCAAATCTACACCAAAACAGCCATCTTGCTAAGATTTTGTTACAGATAAATTACTTATATATTGAAATATAAGTTCATAAATAATGAAAATGTCATAAAAAAGTGAATTATTTTTGTCAGAACCTTCGTATCAACGCCTACTCCTCCGAAAAAAAAGTCAATCAATCAAGCTGAAGAATTCAAAATTGCACGCATACACCATATTTACACACCGCAATAGCACAGCCAGAAATTTCTCCTGGGGACCTTGATCTTAACAGTTATTAAATATATACTTGTTCAGAGGCATAAATCCCCCACCCTAAATGCTACGGAGAGTCCCTCCAAGAACTACAACAAAATCCCTGAAAACAATTCCTGCTTTAAGAAAAAAAAAGGTCTCGGTCTTGGCCATGACTCACTCCCCTGCTAGTGGGCAGGCACCCGTGATTTATTGACAATATGGTTGAAAATCAGAGTTTTTGGGTTATTTTAGCCAGCCAAACCCTCCTTCTGCCCCATAATACACACATGCATACACACAGAGGTATATTATACACCTACAAACAGAGAGAAAGGTAGAGGAATAAAATTTAATTGTATCAAATATTTAATTATAGTTTAAATACAATGACTAGAAATTTTTAATGCATTCTGAATTTTCCCTAGCACACTTTTCGTTGTGGAATGAAATAACTAACAAAAATACTAGAGAATGGCCAATCCCCTTCCTTACCTGCCGCAGTTACGTAATCCGTAGCTCAACCCAGGAGTTTCTAAATTTTCTGATTTGCTGCACCCTTTCGAGTCATTTTCTCAAGGCACCCAGCAGCGGATTTTAGGGGAGGCACAGAAGCCTGTCCCCTCCCACAGGGAAAAAGTAATTTAATTGTATCATTAAATACATAAAATACACTTACTGAAAAATGTATCATTAAATGTTTTAATTTCATTTCTCCATAATATGTATCAAATTTTTCAAAGTATCTCTATTTCTCAGTACGACTAAGTTTGTTCTAATTTTCTCAATTAATTAAATCAGGAGATATTAAGGGTTTCTAATTTAGCCAAAATTATACTGTAAATTTGATCAATGAATTGAGCTAATGAGCAAAGTGTTACTGGAGATCACGAATTGGAAAACGACTTCTCAAACGTTCAAAACGATCTTTTTGCCACGCTCAGGAGCCTCTTAACACCGCCCCGGACGGCACCCTAGTCTATTCCTGTTACATAATACATACTGATACCGTGGACACTTCCCGGCACCCACCACCTCTCCCTAGGGAGACCCTATGAGAATGGCCTACGCTGTACGTTGCGCATGGAATTGCGTTGCAAAAAAATTGCCTAAAATTGCATATTTCAGAGTTTAAAATTTCCGAGTTGAGTATCCTACAATACCCAATTTTCGTAACTTCTCCAAAACAGCCTAAGCTGCATTTTAAAACTTTAATTTTAGAAAATTTCGGAACCAAAAGAAACTTTAATTTTGAAAATAAATGGTACCAAACCCAAACCGTCCTTTCTCCTAACTTTTCTAAAAAACTGCACAAAATTGCGATTTTTGACTTAAATTTAGCAATTTTCTCCAAGTGCGTGCCATATCCCCCCGCCTTTTTTTTTTTTCTTTTGTAGGTATATAGAAATTAATTACATCTTTTTTTTTCTTCCTTAAATTAAATTTCTAGTTTAAATTCGAACATCTTAGGCAGTTTAGTGTATTAGCTATTTCACAAAGAAAGGGCGGCAAACACTATAGCTACGCCATGTTTGTCTTATAACTGTAGATGACGAAAACTTGTTTGAAATTAAGGCTACGCTGTAAATACCATAAATTAATCTCATCACCTATTACAATGTGTTTACACTTCTATCTGTGTGTATTTGAAAACAAAGACAATTTTCACGTTGCAACATAAATGAGTAAAAATCTTAAGCGTACTTTTTAACAATGGGCTCAGTATCATATGCGGATTTCAGTGGCTTTTTATTCCACGTTTGCGAAAGATTTTACGATCGTCTGTCCGCAACAACGTATTACTAGTCATTAAGATTCAGTCTTTCTTCGAAAGATGGGCTGAGTTTTATAATTTGGAAATAATTCACAAGTTTAAATTACAATTT
Organism: Uloborus diversus; assembly: GCF_026930045.1. Classification (NCBI taxonomy): domain Eukaryota; kingdom Metazoa; phylum Arthropoda; class Arachnida; order Araneae; family Uloboridae; genus Uloborus; species Uloborus diversus. The sequence continues at coordinate 114,043,595 of NC_072739.1, read as the reverse complement.
AAATTCAGTATGTTGAAAACAAGTAGAAGTGAGAGATCTTTTCTATATACAGAAGAAAAAAATATATACTACTCTAACTCCGTTGCTTACTAGTTTCAAATACAGATACATTGTAAAAACTAAAACTTCTATTGTCAACTAGAAAAATTTAGCTTGAGTCTGATAAATACACAGAAACAATTTTCAACAAAGTTAAATAGTTGAGCTGTTGTAGAGTAAAATAGACATGTTGATTTCAGAACTGTAATTAATTTTGTCCACCACGTTTGGTTTTTTTTCTACACCTGTGGTGAGTGGAGGCCAGAGGCCACCGTTTGCCGTGTGGCATGCGGGCCACGCTTGGCCTGCAGCCAGTCATGTTGTGTTCGGAGTTCGTTCAATAATCTTTCTTCTAAAATTATCAAGCAAATCATTTAAAAATGCTTCATTATCTTTATTTCCTCCTCCTTCATTTTGAGTTTTAAAATATGCCAAGAAAAGCCTTAAGTGGCGACGATGTAACAAACTTTTTGCCTACTTGTTACAGCCTAACTTGCTTATAACGAGCCCTGTTTTAACGAAAACTTTGTTTTAACGAAGAAATCAGAAATATTTGGTTGCGTGGTATCATGTAAAGTCTATGGGAGAAAAACTTGCTTTTAACGAGCAAAACCAGCCTAAAACGAGCAATATTTTTGTGATTCATAAAATTTCTATTGATTTCCAGCAAAATGTTGAGTCTTAAACCCTTGAAACAAGTCATGGCAGCATTTTTTTTTTAATTTCTAGTAAGAGATGCATTGAAAAATTATATTTATTGACATCAATGTTATCACTTCCGATATACTTATTTACGATTATATTGTAGCTCAAATTCAAGCTAATACAAACGAAAAAAATCAATGAAAGCGACGAAGATAGCGAAAATTGTGAAGAATTTGAAACTGATCTATCATCAACATACTCTATGTATTTTGATATACGAAAAAACTTCAATCGTTTAAGTCCGGGGTGAAAATGACGATGTTTTATATGATATATGAAGAATGAAAATAAATTGCTGGCAATCTGGCATGCAAGAATAAAAATTCAAATTTTAAAGTTTTACAAACGAAGTTGTACTATCTATCTTCTATACTAATACAACCCAAATTCAAAAAAAAAAAAAAATTGAGTACTTTTATTTTTTGAGGAAAAAGCTTAATCTAACAAAATATAAGAACAGAGTAGGTATTAAAATGAACGTTCCACCAGTCTAAGACACTAAAGGGCATATAACACTTCAAATAAACATAATTAAAAATTATCTTATTAGAAAGAATCATCCAAAAGTTTAGAATGATGATGTTTTACATTGAGTCAAAAAAATAGAATATTAAAATTAAAATTTGTAAAACATTAAAAAAAAAATATCAATATTCTATGGCTTCATTTTTTGCAAGAATCACGTATTTAATCCTTTCAGATTTAAATTCCAACAGCTGTTACATTCAAGGCTACTGATGCTGGTTCCATACCCTCTTCAATGAGGCAATGAATTCATCTTTGTTAACGGGTTCTAGGTCTTGAACCTTTTTCTTTAGATTTGACGATGCCACAAATTTTGAATGGTATTGAGATCGTAGAGTTGCTTGGCCAGTTTAATACCGAAATCTTTCTTTCTGCTTAAAATCTGTAAGTCGATTTAGAGAAATAATACAAAGCGGAATCTTGCTGAAAAATAAATGTGTCCCTGCTGTGCCTCAGAAGAGAGAATCATGCAGTAATCCAGTATATCTTGATAAACAGCCAGGGTCGGATTTAGGGGAGGGCAGGCGGGGCTACTGCCCCGGGGCCTCCACAACAAAGGGGCCCCCGCAATAAAATTTTTACAAAATATACTAACTTCCACGGGTCGAAAATATCTGATATGTATATCAAAATATTCGGATATATATCAAAGTATTGGATATTTTCGAAAATATAATCTTTTCGAACCTTGATTAGGGGCCTCCACTCCTTCGTTGTCCCGGGGCCTCCACACTTCTAAATCCGGCCCTGTAAACAGCGGAATAAACATTGTTTTAAATGCATACAATTGTCCAGTTCCAGCAACTCTCATGCCTCCCCATACCATAAAGATGTCCCAATTTGAGAGAACGTCTTACACAAGTTTTTTCAAGGGCTTCCCTTTTCTAATGCCAAGCCCAAACAGATCTTTCTTCAACATATATTTCAAATAAAGATTCATCACAGAATAAAATACTTTATCAGACTTCTTGCCCCTAGATGAGCTTCTTTTTGCTCCAGGAGAGGCACGTCTCTGCTTTTGTTCATATTTGGTTTTACTCCGAGGACCCGCAACTACAGTTTATGCAATCGTAAAAGTGTAGTTGGCTTGAACACGATAACCATTGGCGTCGTCAGCTGAAATTTATTGGGGGGGGGGACCATTCTGACACTGTCATTTTCAAGTTGTATCAAGAAAAATGCGTATATATATATATATATATATATATATATATATATATATATATATATATATATATATATATATATATATATATATATATATATATATATATATATATATATATATATATATATATATACCCGAATAGCAGCGCTCTTCGGGTCACCTACTCTCAAGGAAATCAAAAGATCACATGAAATTATCTTAATTTTTGTAGCAACTTTTCCCAACAGGGGAAGCTTATTTTATTTCTGTCTTTTTTTCTGGTCATCTTGAGCTTCTTTTTTCGTTGGTCAATTGGTAGTGACATCACAGTATCCGTCGTTCTGCTGGCTTACGATTTGCTTTTGAAATTACTCGTTAAATTTTAGTCTCCTCTCCTTTTTTTTCTTGTAACGTAACGCTTTTTCGGTCAAATTTGAGATGCTGCAAACACATTTAAGAAACCTCGCTTCGGTAAGGTACTTTGAAGCCACGTTGAATAGTTTTAAACACATGAAGCGTCTTCTTTCCCTTTCTACCCCAAATTTAACCTTTGACCAGCAAAGTGGTTTTCTAAGTTTGTTAGCATCCTTTGGCCAGGGTGTTCTTGCCAGCTGCAAAAAACCGCCAAAGAGGTCTGGTGTCTCATTTTGTTTGGGTAACATTGGGGTCGATATAAATTGAATCGAATTGGAGAAGCTAACACTGCAAAACTCGAAACAGAACTTTGCCAGCGCCGAGAAACGAGATAAGAAAGAAATGAGCCGAAACTCAGATCCCCGTCTTCTGCTGACTTATTAGCGCTTTAAGCGCGAGAGCCGAAAAAAGGGGGAGGGGAATTGTCCATCTGATTTCAGTATCACAAATTTGTCCAGTTGTTCCCCCCAAATAGCAACAAATACGCTGGAATCACTTCCAAGCTGGGAACGCCGGGGACACGACTTGTGTTTTCAATACGGGACCGGACACAGGATACTTTTTGTGAGTTAAGGCATGGCTTCCTGCCATGGTTAAGGGATCCCCCTGTTAACAATTTATTACCCCGCTAACACATCTCTACTCTGTGACTGGTTGACATTGCACTCGGAAGAAAGTGTTACCTTTCTTGCATATCCTCTACTGAAGCTATGCGCAGAGAGCAGAGCAATGGTTTGTCATTGGATTTCACTTTCCGTTCACTATACACATCGCTTGTTTTGTTATTATTTACAGTCCTTTTTCGTTAATTTTTTCCTTCTTTTTTTCGATGTTCATTTCATTTTGTTTGATATGAATTAAACATGGTAAATTAGGTATTATGCAACTGTTTAAAGTCTTTTTTTTTTGTCAAAACAGTAATAATTTCCCCCAAATAATGAATTTCATCTTGACAATTATCGATTTTCAAATATTGAGGGGGTCCAGTTCTCAAATATTGGGGGGTCCGGACCCCTTGGACCCCCCCGGCCGCGACGCCCATGACGATAACTAGATTCTTTCCAACACTTATGGATGTGAAAGACATTTTTATTTTTAAAACTTATTTTGGACAATTCACTGGGATTTGCATGCATATCTAACAGCTGTCGCAAACTTTCTACCTTATATTCATCGGTTATTTTTTAATCGGTTGATTCTTCTATATTCCTTTAAAATCTTCAAGAACGTAGACAGTAAACCTACGTTTTGGTTTGCCGTTTTACCAGCTTCACTGTTTTTTTTCTGACTTGAAACAATTATGCAATAAGCAGTTTTCTTGTTTCCGATTTTATCACGATGACGATCCATTTTGAGCAAAAAAACAAGAAAATTTTTTCTGGGCGCCAAGCTTTATACTTGTTGCAACCTACACAGTTAACAGGCATGCAAATATTTTCGCTTCTTTTCAAATTCACATTAAATGAATTGATTATTCTAATTTTTTGACCCATATAAAAAAATCAACATAATTTTCAAATTTGTTAACGACCTCTTTGTTGTTAAAATAATACCTTTAAGGTTGCTGAAATTGTTTCACCCATTCATTAAAAACAGTTTTTACTTTGTTTAATTAGTCTGCATTCATTTTGCCCGACTTAATCACAAGCTTAAACAGTTTTGCTTAAACAGTTATAATATTCTATTTTTTAAATTTTTTGTTGTAACATAAAGCTGAAGAGTTTGTTTGTTTGAACGCGCTAACTCAGGAACTACTGGTTCGAATTGAAAAATTCTTTCTGTGTTGACTAGTACATTTATTAAGGAAGGCTATAGGCTATAATTTACATTGATATTTTAGTTAGAAAAAAATATTCAATGTTTTATGTGATTTTCAGATGTTTTTAGTACTTTTTACCCTGCAGACCCCGAAGCAATTACGCCAGTAAAATATTTTTTTGTACTAAAATGTAGGAAATTTATTTTTAAATATGATAAAAAAAGTTTTTGCAGATAGATCGATTTGTGAATTTTTTAATGAAATTAAAAAAAACCCCTTTATTTAGCTTTTTTTGCTGATGGGTTTAATTTTTTCTAAACTCATCCCGCAAAAAGTATAAAGGCCTCTTTTCTGAAATTTGCTAAGTAACAGTGAAGCCATTTTACCTTCTTCAGAAAAAAAGTTTTCTATTATTATTTTTTTTTTTTTACAATTTTTTTAATGCGGAGCACGGCACGACGCACAGTGGTTCAAAACGACGAAAAAGCGGAAAAAATTCAATAACTTTGAATATTCTCAAAAAATGCTTTGGAAAATTGTTAAAATTGTTGCATGGTCAGGGCCGATCCTAGCAGGTGTGCAGAGTGCGCTCCGCACAAGAACGGCCAAAGCAAAGGGCGGCCGCAGGTCGCATCATATAGTTCTTATAATCAAGCAAAATTCCTCAAGAATTTCTTACAGTATAACTTATAATAAGTAGAATAAATACGATGATTTTTAAAAGTTCAATTGTCAAAGTATGTGTCGATTTCCCGACAGCATAGCATAGTTTAAGAAAATTAGAATGTTAGGGAACACTGTTGGTTCATTGTCCATTAACATCTACTCTGAACACACTTGCTTCATTTGGTTGCAAAGTTTGTGACAGAACCGGTAATCAGGCATGGATACAGGGGAGGGAAAAGACCTCTTCTGAAGCATGAAATGGTGCAGTCTAAAAGGAGCACCAAGGGCGGCCACTAATGTTTACCCCCCCCCCCCCCCAAGCTTTTATAGACCTAAACAATGAAGACATATTTTATTTATTTTAAAAAAAAAAGCTATACTGTATAGATACTCTCGCAAGCATTTCAAACAACAAACTATAACAAACTCTGTGTTGAACAAGAACAATCGTGGATGCGTGGAGAGAAAGTGGAAAATTGCGACTCCCTTGAGAGAAACATATATGAATGACGAACTAAAATGTTGTACTTTTCCCCCTTTACGACAATTTTTCTGAGTAAAATCCTGAATGAACTGCCCGGTTTCAGATTAGGTAGGATTACAGGACTACCCCGGGAAGCAAATTTAAATGTCGCTCCAAAACGAAGATCCAAAAGGATGCCATGACCTCCGTGACAAAACTAAAGAAGGCTTAAAATTGCGTGTCTAGGACTTTCGGAAAATTTCGCTGGTTGAACCATAGATCTTAAGGACCCAATTAAGTCTCTGATTCACCTCTTCCACCTTAACTTAATCAAACATAGCCTAAAAATGTTGGCTCCAAAATCCAAAACGTGTTTTCAGACGACAGCCCTTCCTATCATCAAACGACATATTCCTTTGGCATTTTTCGAAATTTTTGCAGTGGAGGACCAAGAAATCCATTCGCAAACATTACTACTAAAGACAGTCTCAATTAGCGTCTTCAGAGACGCCCCTAATTCCACCCCCTCTCACTTAATGTATTGAAAAACAAACTAAAATTGCGTTTTTCAAACATCAGTTTCAAGAACTTATGGGGAAAGGCCCCGGATCCCCCTTTTCTCCAACGCAATCACTATACCTGAAAATTTCGTTTTTAGACGGTTCCGTAGAGCCACAGCTTCCTGCCTGAACTAGCCTGAAATTGACTTCAGTTTCAAAACACAGTTCGTGAGGGCACACTGAACCCCCGCCCGCTCTTAGTCCCATCGTTATCAAACAATGCTTAAAATACGATTTTGGGACTTATATTTCTAAAGAATTCCGGAGGAGAACTGCCAGGCTTATGTAATTTTTCACGGCGCTAGGGCATATCCATCAATCGTCGAGGTGAGGTGGACAAAAGTCTATAGTTATATTTTTCAGATATTAATGTTGAAAAATATCCGAAAGATCCGTAGAAGCTTCCCAGTTTTGTTAACGTCACCAAAGATAATATAAAATTGCGATTTTAGAAATGTCCGCTTAAGAGCCCCAAAATTCTTCCTTTCCAAAAATAGCCTATAATGGATTTCAGTTCTGAAAAATATTTTGTTTCGGGATATTTTCACGGTTCCCCTATTGTTTTTTAAACTCTAGCCAAAAACGGGTTTTTGAAAAAATAGTGCCGAGAAATTACCGAAGGATAGCCGCCAGATCCCCTACCGCCACCAAAGACGACCTAAATTTGCGTTTTAAACTTATATTTTGAAATCTTTCGATGGGAGACGATTGAATCTCCCTCCCTCTTGAAATGTCAACAAAGGTAACCCAAAACTGCGGATTTAAAATTTCAGTTTCGGAGATTTTTCGGGAAGAACGCCGATCCTTCCTAAGCTACGTTCTTAAAAAATAGCTTCAAATTGATTTCAATTTTGAAAGAATTTTAGGAAAGAAGTGCAACATTACTTTCACCTAAAGTCTGGAAAAAGTTCCTGAAATTGCGAAATTTGACGTCAATTTCGAAAATTTCTCCGTGCACCTTGAATATACTTGACTCTTTTATCCTTGCAACCAAACACAACTAAAGATTAACTAAAAATATTTTTCATACGCCAATTTCGATAATTTTCTTGGAGCAATCCTCTTCCCCTGAACCCCTGACACCCCCCCCCCCCACGCTTCCCCTTCCTCCGTCCCTTCTCTGATGTTACCGAAGAAAGACTATAAAATGCGAAAAGTAACAACGTATAAAAAGCACAAATTCGCAGATGGTAATCTGCGAATTAGTGCTTTTTATACGTTGTTACTTTTCGTTTCTTTTCAACAACACAAAGGTATTTATTTATCTTTCTATAAAATTCGTTTCTACGACTAGTAAATTTTGGTATCTATTACTTTCTTCAAAGATATAAATTGTACCTAAGGAGTTTTTTAATATAAAAAATTTCTTCCTTTTTATAAGATCATTCTTCTGTCCCCCCCCCCCCCTCCTTTGTTTTTATTCGAACTTGGCATAGAAATTTAAAGAAAGATTTATATAGACGTTAAAGATTAGTCAAAATATGCAAATTACTCCTGAGGGGCGGCACATTAGGTCTTTGCACACGGGCGGCCGACACCCTAGGATCGCCCTGTACATGGTAATATTTATCTTCATACTTGCTGATCGTATTCACTGTGAAACCCCGATTTTACGTCCCTTGAATCTACGTTTTCCCCACATTTTACGTTTTTTATCATCAGGTCCCAGTTTTTCCGTACACTAATAATATTAATTTAACCCGGATGGAAAGTTTGTTATTTATGAATTTCCCGCATTTTACGTTTTTCCTTGGCAGTTAAAAAAAAGAGAAAAAATGTTTTAAAATTAAGGAAAGTGTTTCCCTCTGTGCATTTTAAAACATAATCCATTCTGTTGAAGGTTAATCCATGAAAACAGAAACGCGTCTGTTCCATCCGTAGCTGACCTTATGGACTTTTCAGCCGCCAATAAAGATAGAACAAGAAGAAGAGGAAACACAACTCGTTTCTTCTTTCAATACTCCATTTAAGAGCTTAATAATAGTGAAAAACTGTTTTCTTTATCATAAAGACCAGGAAAAAAACTTTGCAAAGTGTTCCAATCCTGGAAGATGCTGTATTTACTTTGGATTCAATGACTCAATATTACTGACTATTTTCAACCTAAACCGAATTCGTTACTTAATGTGTTAGAATAATCTAAAGTGGTGTGTACAATAATATTCTTTTCGTAAAATATCGCATTTTTACATTTTATAAGCGTCATCGTAGCAACTTATATTACTATTTTTGTTTACTTATCTGATTTTTGCTTGTTATACATTTCCCGTATTTTACGTTTTCCCATATTTTATGTTTTTGGGTTTGAATTGACGTTTTCCCCATATTTTATGTATTTTATGTTTGATTCAGGGCTCTGAGAAACGTGAAATCGGGGTTTCTGTGCAGTTCAAATTCATTTCTGTTTTTAGTGAAAAATATAAATTAAATCTGTCGTATGCCACACGCATGCATTGCATGTTTATTGCAATTGATACTCTCGAACAATATTTTCTGCCATTGTTGACAAACTGAGAACAGCTTTATACTAGAATGATTTCGAAAAGGAAATCAGAAATTTCAAACGTTTAATGATTTTCTAATTTCATTGTTTTGTGAACAGAATGGTTATTTAACTTTTTATATAGAATTCTGTATGAGTTTTAAAAAATTTTCTCTCATATGTATCTTCTTTAAAGCCAAACGGGTCCGAAAATTGTTATTTTCAGGTTACTACTGCATTGCTTGTAGAATAATGCTCCGCATTAAGCGATAACAACGTAAATCTGTTTTAAAAAATCCTCGATATTTATTGATGAATGTTTCAAAAGCCCCAACTTTCGGAAACAGTAAACAAACGTTTTTAGGCTCTCCTGAAAAGTAGTGAAACTGACATACGTTAGTCTGGAGCATGTCAAATTGGATGACCAATTTCTTTGATAAAAAAGCAATTTACTGCCGTCATATCGCTACGAGTTATTTTCTAACTTATTATATTGGTATTCGTAAATAGCGAAGATCAAACATAAACATCTGCCACGACTGCAGTCGCAGGTGGTTGCAGCTAAAATGTTGTTGTTTATTTACAGGAGGGATTAAACTATTGATATATGTAAATTTTAGTCCACCGGAAGCCGCCGATAAAAGTATATTCCACAATACTTTTCATTATATTTTTCAGAAAATAAATGTTTTTTTATTTCATGTAGTTTTTAATATTGATGAATTTTTAATTTTTAACTACAATGTAATATGCATCCTATAAGTGTGAAAAACCAATCAGAAATGACTTTTATTAAATTTTAGTCCTCCTTATTGAACGAATGAATTTAAACTGAAGTATAAGGCGTACGTCCGAAAAAAGTAAAAACATAATTGTTCAACAATCTCGGCTTATTTTTGAAAAAACGAATTTTTTTTTTCAAAAAACTCTTATGGAGTAAGTTACTACAACTCAAGGGCTAAGTAATCACGGCATGAAATATTTTTCATCTTAAAACGTAAAAATGTCTATTTTTTCCCCCTTGAACCACTGTGCGACGTCCAAGCATAGCCGAAGTTTTGTCAATCTTCAATTTAGGATGGTCATTACGTCATGGCCGCTTCCAACTGCAGCGCTTGCTTTTGCTTCTTTTTTTTTATTTCCATTTAGGAATTTAATTCATTTCTCCTTACTCCCCCCCCCCCGACGTTTAACTGTTGTTATTTAACGTTACATATTTGTGTGCATTTGATTCATTTTTTTTAAATCTTTTTCACACTACGGGGAACAAAGAGATTTTTTGGGAGGGAGGAAGGAGGAAGGGAGGGGGCTATTTGAATTAAATAAATAAAACGCGCAGTCTTTTGAGTGATCTTTGTTTCATATACATAGAAAAAGATTGTTAATTACCACCAGAGGTAGATGTAAATCATATAGATAGATCGATAGATAAATATAGAGGTTGATATAGATAGTTAGGCCCGTTTTTACGGAACTTTAACAGGTGATCAATGCCCCCCCCCCCAACTTTGAACAAATAAAGCATTCACATAAACGTGTACGTGCTTCTTATTATTCTCCGACAAAATGGGCATTGAGAGTACACCCCCCCCCCCTCCTTTGGGTCTGCTTGCATAGAAAGGCGAACCAGCTGGTCGCCACAGGAGGCTATCTTTTTACATGTTTTGATGAATAATTTCAAATGACAAAGAGACTTTAATAGGATTGTTTTTGAAAAGGAGTGCACGCATTTTAGTTGTGGAAAAGTGATCATTTCACATCTGAAGGTGGGGGGGGGGGGCAGGGATTTTTTTATTCAACGGACTTCTTTTAAATTCTTGGCAAGAGCAACGCCGCGCGGGTACTGCTAGTATAAAATAAAATGAAAACGAAACATAAAACTTGGTCTCTATTTTTTAAAAACAAAAGTAAATTTTCATCTTTTTTTAAAAAATATTTAGTAAATTAAAACCAAATTCATAACTATCTGGCTGAATTTTGTGTGTGTCATATCTTTATCTTCTTTACTAAAAATAAAGCTGAAAGTCTCTCTGTCTATCAGGATCTCTGTGACGCGCATAGCGCCTAGACCGTTCGGCCGATTTTCATGAAATTTGGCACAGAATTAGTTTGTAGCATGGGGGTGTGCACCTCGAAGTGATTTTTCGAAAATTCGATTTGGTTCTTTTTCTATTCCAATTTTAAGAACAAAAATATCATAAGATGGGCGAGTAAATTACGAAATTATCATAACGTGAAACCGTAACATGGGTACAAGCCAATTGGCGAGAAAATTCACCATACATTATTTGTAAATATACAGGCGAACCGAATGACCTATTAATTTTCAAGTACGGGCAAAGCAGTGCGGGTACCACTAGTATATGATAGAAAGCAATAATTCAGCCAGAGTGCATCTTCTAGAATTCAGCGAGACTTTAAAATAAATACCATGCATCAAATGAAAATCTTTTCATTTTCAAATCACCACAAGGATGGATAAAAATTAAGCTACAAGGAGGTAGAAATAAGATTTATCTTATCGGGCACTCATCAG
>NC_072739.1:113987472-114032199 GCF_026930045.1 Uloborus diversus | reverse complement strand
GTAAAGGCTTTTCGGAGGCATAAAAAAAAGTAAACAAGGATGAAAAAACAAATGAAAGCTGAACACGAATCGCTGAGCAGCAACGGCTGGAACTGTTTAAAAAACGTAATAAAGCGTCTTACGTCATGTTACATAAAGGTGTAATACTAATTTGACAGAACGTTTGATAAGATAAGCATGATTCAGTGTATCAATAATGATAACACTGACATGTTTTAAATGTGAGAATTTATTATTCACGTTCATTAAATTCCTTTTATGGGGGCGATGAAATGGCATATTAATGGCTAAAATGTTTGAAAACATCGTGTCTGGTAAATAGTAAACTTTAGTACACAATACCAGGGAGATGAGCTCGTTTTTATGAAATGCAGGCTTGTGTATGATTGCTTGTATGTTGCATGTATTACTTCTTGCAGGCAGACATTTCAAAATTTTCCTGGGGAGCAAAGAGTATATATTAGGGTGGTTCGAAAAAAATCGAATTTTTATTTTGGAATCGCGTCTATTCAAAAGTTGTAGTTCGGTATCCTCTATTAGGGAGAAATTAAAAAAAAAAAAAAGACATCTTCAGTTCGCGCATGAGGCTGAAAGTGAAAAAATATGTTAAAAATGGAAATTTTCAGAAAATAATAAAGTGAGTTTTTTTTTTTTTTTGTATTTTTTCATAATGCAACAGCCATACATTGTCCGTATATAGCGTAGTTTGAAACTAAAGAATATTTATGGTATTTACATAAGATTTTTAGCTTTGCGCGTACGCCTTAGATTGGGTTTCAAATTTCAGGAGATTTTAGCCCAATTTAGAGCATATGCGCAAACGAAGGATCTTATGTAAAAGCTATAAAATATTTTTTTATGTTCAAATTACGCTATATACTGACAATTTATGGCTGTTGCCTTACAAAAATTTATAAAAAAAACTAATTTTATTATTTTTTGAAAAATTCAATTTTTAGCATATTTTTTCAAACTTTCAACCTTATGAGCGAACTGAAGATATCAATTTAGATTTTTTTTTATTTTTCCCCAATTGAGGATACTAAACTAAAACCTTGAGAGGTAACGCGATTGCGAATTGAAAAAAATCAATTTTTTCGAACCACCCTAGTATATACTCCAATGCAGTGCATGATATCAAAAAACAACAAAAACCAAGTCCACATATATGTAAATACATTGATTTACAAAAGCCGAGAGGAGAAGCAATTGCCCCTCCTGATTCCCCTAAATGAAGGGGTTGCTTTCTTATAAAAATATTCTTCATTGTAAATTAATGTGTTAAATCTGACGGAAGTAAAGGAAAATAAAGTTGTTGCGAGTAATAATAAGTGGACTACGCAAGTATAAAGTTCCAAATAAAATGAAAAGTCTCTGTTGTTGGGGGGAAACCTAACATGGCAGCAATTGAAGGCTACGGAGATACTTATCATAGCACAACGACGCTGCCAGGTTAGGGTTGCCTCAACTATAGTTAACTAATAAAATTTTGATATCAATATGTACAATTACTTCCTATAAAAAATGACACCAAAATCATTTTTGATTAACGAATGTAGCCGCAGTAATTGCAGGTTCAAACACTCATTGATAACTAAAAACCAATACTTGTGCTACATGCGTTACGATTCCAAAGTAACATTTATCAATTGAAATTAATTATAAAATTGAACGTCACGCCATTTTTTTGAGTTGAGTAGTCATTTTTGTGTAGAGTTAGCATGCATGGACAAATGTTGAATACAGATTTTTGGTTAACAACTTAAAAAGACAAGAGCGTTATGAGTTTCAGGGCTTCAAGGATTTCTTTTATTGCTGAACAGAGATCGAACTCCATGCAACTGCAAGAAATTAATAAATTTGAGGCAACTAGGATTATTATTAAAAAAGCTATATACGTACAGTAAAACCTGTAAAATTGACCACCCTTGTAAGTTGAACACCTGTCTATGTTGACCGCTTTTGTCAGGAACGGAATTAGTCCTATCTTATATGATGAAGGAAAACCTCTGTAACTTGACCACCTCTCTATCTTGACCACCTGTCTATCTTGACCACTAATATACACCAAATTTGGTTTGAAGTATTGTAAAAAACCCTTTGTAAGTTGACCACTTGGTTTATTTTTTTAAACTTAACTAAGCAAGTTATTTTATTTATTGATTTATTTATTTATTTATTTTATAGCTTTCCAAAAATAATTTTACTTATAATTTTTTTAAATATTGATGTCAGACAAGCATTTTACCAACTAAATAAAGCAGCAGCATAAAGCTTATGCTGATCTTTAACTTATTTTTCTTTTGTTGTTCTATTTGGGATAGTCTTTTGTACTCTCTGTTCAATGATAACAGGTGTCAGTAGAAAAGTCCAAAGTCTTTTTTACCAGTTGCAATATTTTGTGGCAAAAGAGTAAAAATAATTGTGCTAAAGAGTTGCTTATTTCTGATGCTACGGATTCATCCATACGACATTTTCATTTTCAACTGCCTTTATGAACTAGGAGAGAAGAGCTTGTCGCTCATTGTGTTGTAAGTTTTTCGTAAAATCGCTTCAAAAAGAAAGTTAGTTGAAATTGAGATTGATAAAAAAAAAATTAAGTATTAAAATTAAATGAAAAGAGACAAGCCATAGAAAATTAGCTGACTCATAAATTTCTAAAACTACGGTGTCTAATATAGTAAAAAACGAGGAAAAACTAACAAAAATAATTGAATGACATTTTTAATTATTGCTACAAAGCAATATTAAACAATAAAAGTTACTTGAACAAAAAGACTAAGTGTTAATTAGTCAAAATATGAATGCACGGTGCAAGAAACGATAAAAAATATAAACAAATCATTACCACTCTTTACAAGTTGACCACCTGTCTAAGTTGACCACCAACGTATTGCACCGCAAGTGGTCAACTTACACAGGTTTCACTGTATAAATAAAAACATTCCACGAATTTCGTGTGTGGTGTCAAACTCAGAACTTAACTCGACCTTCATGTAGCATTGATTTTTTTCTCTTGTTCCCCCCCCCCTTTTTTTTTGTTTTAAATGATAGAAAATCACAGAACACGAGCTCTTAAATAACTTAACCAGTGGCAATTTTTTATCCCCAGAAACACGAACATCATATTTCACACGCACACACATTTTCTCCCTTGCGTGTGAATTGTTAGGCATGAGTCACACGGCTTTAATCAGGCGAAATAAACTAGGAGGTTACGAAAACAATGCAGTGATTAGCGAGCGTAAAAATTTAGGTGTAGTGTAGCGTACGTCTTCGTTTTAAAATAAAGCAGGCTGGATACAGGCTGGCTAGTAGTTTTAGTCAGAATGCAAAATTTGTTTAATGGCGAAGCCATAGATTACATGTTTCAAATATTAGACGCTCAACACGAAACAACAACAATAATAACTACAAATACAACAGCAGTGATAACAATACAAACAATAATTTAATAACAATAGAAACAACATTAACAGCAATAATAATAATAATAATAATAATAATAATAATAATAAAAATAATAATAATAATAATAATAATAATAATAATAATAATAATAATAATAGTAATAATAATAATAATAATAATAATAATAATTATTATTATTATTATTATTAATAACAGCAATAATAATAATAACAACAACAATAATAACAATAATAATAATAATAACAGCAATAATAATAATAATAACAACAATAATAATAAAAACAATTTGAAAACAGGCATACAACTAACATAATAATAATAATAATAATAATAATAATAATAATAATAATAATAATAATAATGATAATAATAATTATTATTATCATTATTATCATTATTATTATTATCATTATTATTATTATTATTATTATTATTACTATTATTATGTTATTCTTATTATTATAGTTATTATTATCATTATTATTATTATTATTATTATTACTATTGCTACTACTGTTATCATTGTCCTGAGTATTAACCTTATTATTATTATTATTCCTAATAACATCTAATATCATTAGTATTGTTATTATTGGCGTCGATGTTGTTCTTAACATTAATGTCATTATTGCTGTTCTTGTTGTTGTTGATGATGAAGATATTATAATTTCCCCCAATATTATCATTATTTATTAGTATTATTATCATTATTATTATTTTTGTTATTATTATTAATATCATTATTACTATTGCTACTGCTGTTATCATTGTCCTGAGTATTAACCTTATTATTATTATTATTCCTAATAACATCTAATATCATTAGTATTGTTATTATTGGAGTCGATGTTGTTGTTAACATTATTGTGATCATCATCATCAATAAGAACAACTAGAAAAAAAATAATAATAACAGTAATATAATCAATTATTATTATTGCTGTTGTTGATGATAATGATGAAGAGATTATAATTTTCCCCCAATATCATCATTATTTATTAGTATTATTATCATTATTATTATTTTTATTATTATTATTATTAATATTATTATTACTATTGCTATTGCTGTTATCATTGTCCTGAGTATTAACCTTATTATTATTATTATTCCTAATAACATCTAATATTATTAGTATTGTTATTATTAACGGCGATGCTGCTGCGTGTGTGTGTGTTTACATTAATGTCATTATTATCATCAATAAGAACAATAGCAAAAATAATAATAATAATAGAAATAGAATCAATTATTATATTTGCTGTTGTTGATGATGATGACGAAGAGATTATAATTTTCCCCCAATATTATCATTATTTATTAGTATTATTATCATTATTATTAGTATTATTATTAATATCATTATTACTATTGCTATTGCTTTTATCATTGCCCTGTGTATTAACCTTATTATTATTCCTAATAACATCTAATATTATTAGTATTGTTATTATTAACGTCGATGTTGCTGCGTGTGTGTGTATTTACATTAATGTCATTATTATCATCAATAAGAACAATAGCAAAAATAATAATAATAATAGTAATAGAATCAATTATTATTATTGCTGTTGTTGATGATGATGATGAAGATATATAATTGTCCCCCAATATAATCATTATTTATTAGTATTATTATCATTATTATTATTTATATTATTATTATTAATATCGTTATTACTATTGCTATTGCTGTTATCATTGTCCTGAGTATTAACCTTATTATTATTATTATTCCTAATAACATCTAATATTATTAGTATTGTTATTATTAACGTCGATATTGCTGTGTGTGTGTGTGTTTACATTAGTGTCATTATTATTATCAATAAGAACAATAGCAAAATAATAATACTAGTAATAGAATCAATTATTATTATTGCTGTTGATTGCTGTTGTTGTGATGATGATGATGATGTTATACTTTTCCCCTAATGTTATCATCATTATCAGTATTATTATTATTATCATTATTATTATTGTTGTTGTTGTTGTTATAGCAACATCTTATCAAAAATAATTTAAAGCTCAACTTAAACACAAATTTCGGTCTGTACCGGCTCATGATCACATTACCCTTAGAAAAGCACCACTCACTTTCAAGGATTTTCAATAGACGTGTTCGTGTATGATGTTTCTTTCCTCACTGAGTCAGAAATTCATGCTCAAATCTCACGAAAATGTCGTTCCATTTTTAAAAAACTATTTTAGAAGTTTTCAAAGCACTTTTGAGAGCACTTTTCGGAACATATATTTAAATAAGCACACTTTTCAACAATTTTAGGAAAGCTTTCGAGAAAGCTTTTTGAGCACTTTCATTGAACATTTAGCGACATACTTTAACGTGACTTTTTGAGTCATTTTTCAAAACGTTTTAGGAACACTAATATTTTCCAGACAACATGCTAGTGCACTTCTTGGAACTAGAAGCTATCAATAGAAATTTTAGAAAGAATTAAATAAGCACTCGACTTTGTTAAAGAGATCAACATGGAAATTGAAAGCTAAATGAGGCGTTTCGGATTTGTCTCAATCTGATTATTATTCAACATTATTACTAAGAAGATTAAAAATCTCAGTGTATTTCAAAAGCAATTATATAGCTTATATTAAAAGTGTACGTACACAATATTTTAATAAAAAAATAAAATAGCAGCAGGAAAATAGTGTCATAATGGAAAATAATCAATCATATTTAAAGTCAAAACTACATAAAAAAAACAATATTAATTGCCCGAATAAATATTTAAAAGGCAATTACTATTGTAAAAAATAACCAAAAAATACATTAATTTTCGAGTAAATATCAGTTAGTTTATGTAATTGTGTTACTGTAAATTAGTTTCATAAATTGTTTAATTTCTTAAACACAGCAAACTTTTGATTCATTATTCATAAGCCAAATTTGTTGTTTGCTAAAGTTTCTTCTACGTAGCCTACGTAGTCGTTCAACCTGCAGGCTATTTCTGTTCAAATACCTTAAACATAAATATTGTACTTTTAAGTAATTGAAATGTAGCGAAATTTTTAATATTTTAATTATCTCTGTGAAACTTCACTACAAAGATGGAAATACCAATGTATTATTATTATTTTTACTTCCTTGTAAAAAGAACAGGAAGTATTCGTGAAAATTTTTTCATTCAAATTCAGCCTTCAATTGTTGCCAAAATTTCCATTTTACTCATTGTCGAATGAATGTTGAGTAGATTTTTTTAGAACATCGCAATTGCATATGTACGTACAAACGTATGACAACCAAACGCACATTTTGATCAATAACGAAATTGCATCATTAATTACATTATTATTGTTAATACTATCATCGTATTAATACCAGTACTATTTGTCTTTAGTTCAATTCCTCAAAGATTATTTCCTTTTCAAGAAGCTTAAGATAAGTTTTTTTCTTTTTTTGAATAGTTTAAAACTTAACAAAAATTGCTCATTTCAGAAAATGAAATATAGAAATGAAGTACCCTGGAGATTTTTCAGGCAAAAAATGTTTTGTTCGAATATGACTGTCCTTTAAAAAGTCAGTACAGTGACCGCCGCTTTTAAAATCACATTCGTTCTCAGGACATTTGATTTTGTAAAGCGGCTGATTTTATAAACCGAAATACCTACATTTGAAAAATGGAAGGTTTTACGGTTTAAATACTTTTAAAAAACGAAATGAATTACGTCATTTATTTTTGTTTTAAGTATATCAAAATACAGTTGTCAATTTAACTAAACATGAAGGCTTTTTATTTTTTTTTTACACAAAGGTTTTAAAATATTGGCGTATTACAGATTGGTTAACAGAATTGGAGAGTAAAGATTCAATTTCGTTTGAGAGTTTACTGAATGTTTTGTAACGTTCAACATTATATTGCTCTAAAGTGCATCGTCTTTACTAATAATAAAGCTCAAATTCTCTCTGTCTGGATCTCTGTGACGCGCATAGCACCTAGACCGTTTTGCCGATTTCCTTGAAATTTGGCAGAAAGTTAGTTCGTAGCATAGGGGTGTGCACCTCGAAGCGATTTTTCGAAAATTCGATTTTGTTCTTTTTCTATTTCAATTTTAAAAACATTTTCCGGAGCAAAATTATCATAAGATGGACGAGTAAATTACGAAATTATCACGACGTGGAATGGGAAAGCGAATGAACATAGCCAATGGGCGAGAAATTCGTCATCCATTATTTGTAAATATACAGGCGAACCGAATGACCTTTTAATTTTCAACTACGGGCAAAGCTGTGTGGGTACCACTAGTATGTCATAAAGGGCTTTTCTGACATCCATTGAAGAGGCAAATTTGGAGCTGAGATATCCTCATCTTTCTGAGACCAATTCCTTCACTTATTGGTGTTTCTTTATCAATTTTTTTACGCATGATGTCCAAATTTTAATTTTATGAAACGGCGATAGTGATTTTATTAAAGGATGTTTTTAACATGTTTTGGTACTGCAAGATTCTCTTCTTCCAGATTTGATTTTAAAAAGCGGCTGATTTTATAATCCAGTGATTTTATTAGTGACGGGTACTGTATGAGGATACGTACAGGAAAACACGTCCTCCACTTTAATCCAAATTTAAATCCAACTTTATATTTGTTTGTTTATTTACTATTTGGTTAACGGGATTTGGCGAGCGTAGCGATTAGGGGCTCTAGTTAATTTCATCATCATCACTGCTATTTTTATTATTAATTAAAAAATTATTCTCACACCATCGTCATTGTCATTATTATAATAATAATTATTATTTATGAATAGTATTATTATAAACAAAATTATCTTCATTATAATCATCATTGTCATTATTATTATTATTACTGTAAAGTCGCCTGTCAAGGTATAACGCGTGAAAATTGCTTCTCTTCTTCTACATTTTAACGAAGCAATTGCCTGTTTAGTGATATTTTGATAGTTGAAATTTTAACTCTAACTCCGGTGGTGTAACTCTAAACTCCAGTAGATAGCGTTCATAGTTGACCGCTTTTTCGTTTCTTCATTCCCCTGAATCAGTAAAACAGTTATCAGTAAAACAGTTAAGTTACCGATCGAGTTCAGCCTTGTCACAACAAAGCCTTTCCCTGCATGTTAAACATTACCAAAACACATGATCAAATTATCATGACGTGGCGCGAGTTTCATTGTTGAAATACGCGCGTTACCTCGGCTAATATATATATTAGGACTATCACTACCATCATCATTAAATGTTTACTGAATTTAGTGATTTTATTTTTTGATATATTTATTGCTTTTAAATTGATTTTTTACAAAACATCCGGCCTTCTTTTAATCAATTAGCTATCTTTATTTTGTGTCCCATTATTTTATGTAAATGCGAAAAAGTACGTAAAAAAAAAATAAGTATCGTTTTAGCATTTTTCAAAAGAAATATTTCCAAAACAGACGCTCGTAATGTTTGATTTTATTTAGGTTTGTTTTGAAAATCCGTTTTAGAGCTCGTATTAGATGCATCTCAGACGCGTTTTCAGCTGTTTAAAAAAAACCATATCTAAAATTCCATATTTTAAAAATATACTCATATTCAAATGATTATTATCTAAAAGCTTTTCGTTTCTCTTCTTGTATTAAAACATCAAAGTTTGTTCGAGTGTATTGGAGGCACCTTATCAATTGCCATCTTTAAAGACCAGTACAATGCCACCGATTAAAAAAAAAAAAAAATGTTGCGTTAATTTAAATCATAAATATAAAGAACTAGCTGTACCCGACGCGCGTTGCTACGCCAACAAAAAAATACATCATTATACTGATTTTCATGACAATCGGTTGAACGGGGAAGAAGTTGCTACTCTGCAGTGCCACCTGGTGGCGAGTGGCTTCAATGAGCATATTATGCACCTTCTCCGTGGAAAAATACATATATATAGCAATTTTCATAACAATCGGTCCAGGTATCAAGTGAAGCCGTGACTATACTCAAATTTTGAACTCACGCAGTTTGCAATCAATCGCTAAAAATATCAAATAGAAAAAGTTTTAAATCTCCCCGTTGCATGAAAAGCCATAAAACAATAAAGAAAGAATTTATTTGTTCAAACTCAAGAAAAATGGCAACAGCTAACTTCTTATCAATGAGATCTTTCACGCGAATTAATTTCTGCAGCCGATAATTTTATTCGTATTTATCCAATGGATTGTGACTTAAATTGGAATAAAAAAGGAACTATCGATCGGATTTTTTTCGAACTGGTCTATAAACATTCCCAGTACCAAAAAGAACAAACGGTGAAAGTTTCAGCCAAATCTGCCGGGTAGTTTTTGAGTTCATGGATGACATACAAACATTCATTTATATATATATAGATGTGAGTTAATTGATCTAAGTTGTATTGTCAAATATTTTACTGGCATACATTACACAATTATAAAGCGTATAACACCAGGCTTACATGGGCGCCCATATGCAAAATTTTAAGGGGGAGGGCTCAGATATTTCCCCATATTTTAACAGGTTATTTTCCACATAAAAACCGACTTCAGTACAGATTAGAGTTATTAAAGTTTGACATTTTTAATAAATTATTCATTAATGGCTGGAGAAGAAATGTTTTTACATTTTTGCAAAAAAAATTTCTAATTTCTAAGGGGGAAAGGGGGGGGGGGGTTGAGCTCCTACTTGTACCCCTATATGGGTGCATTTTCCAGGCCACCAAAACGCACATTTCTAAATTTAATTTAATATTATGTTTACAATGAAAATACTAATTAATAACAAACGAGTCACAGTACGGTTAACATGAAGTTTTAGTAAACAAATAAATTAAAAAAACACGTTGCTAAAAACATTATAAATATTTAATACAATTTAAACATTGTAAAACTTTAAAGAAACGTCAAAAAGTACTTTGTAAATTGAAATTGTAAATAGAATAAATTTAGTATGATGTTATTACACTTATTATGAAAACAATGCTTAGTTACAGTGGCTCCCAAAAGTGTTCGTATACTTTGAAATTTTTTAGTAAAACCAAAATAACTCGAAACTGAATTCGAATATGAAGTCCAATATTTTTTCACATCATTCCTATGTCATTCTAAATACAACCCATTGATTTTTTCAAAATATTGACGGATCTTTTTTTCGAAATGGGTCAGAAAACGAAGAGACAGAGAAATAACACGCCACAAAAGTCATCGTACACTCAAATATTTTCGAATAAATTCATGATTAAAATTATCATATGTCGTTTTATTAATATTTTTGCATTGTGTTGACCCTTATAAGTCATTTGGCTTTAATTTTTTGTTTATTTATTCCTTAATATTGTGCTTATTACTGTAAAAAGGCTGGTATTCGTAAAAAACAGCAAACACCATTCAAAATTTGAATTTTTTCCCCACAGTAGTGGTAAATTGGCTTGAAATGTCTCTAAATTAGTTAATTTATTTGTTTGTATAGTAAAGTGCTCGATAAAATGCTTTAAAGAAAGGAATCGGACCGAAAACAAGGTAAGAAAAGGTCAACCGGCAAAGTTGACAAAACGTGATCGGAGATTTAAAGTTAAAAAAAATTATGAAAAATACACATTTGAGTGTTGTAAAAGTTTCTGCAGAGTTAAATGAAACATTTTACATTTAATTTTCACCTAAAATTGTTCGCCAAGTTCTCTGATTAGCTGGAATAAATTGGACCTCTTCTCGCAGAAATTTTCTTGGTCGTGCGTAAAACAGAAAGTTTACGCTTTTCGTCGCAAAATCAATGATAAATAAGCTAAAATCGTTTTAGAATCATGTCTTACTTACAGATAAACATTAATTTAACATTTTTGGTTAAATTGTTGTATAACTATAAGTAGAAGAAAAAATTAGAAACTTAATCTTGAGAACTTATATGGATCAGTTTATCAGGACGGTGGAGGTGTTCTAGCGTGAGGGTGCATATCAGCATCAGGACTTGGTAGTTTGTAATTTTTTGATGAAATAATGAATTATGCTGTTCCTTTAAATATTTTAAAAACCAATTTTGAACTCTTAGCCAAAAATTTGGTTATTGGAAACAACTTTGTTTTTTATCAAGATAACGATAAAAAGCACACGATTTTTAACGTTTGCGTCTAGTGCCTCGAAAATTGTCCTTAAGTTTAGAAAATACTCCCTCAATCTCCAGATTTTAACTTAATGTAACGTATTTAGAGATATCTGGAGGCTAGATTACGAAAATAGGGCTTTAAGACGAAAATGGAGCTAGAAACAGTGAGACTCGAAGTGTGGTTGAACACTTACTCAGAAATTACGCAAAAAAAAAAAGAAAGAAAAAGAATGAAATCTATTCCCAGACGTTTAAAAGGTGTTATGAATCTGTATGATATTCTACTAATTAATAACTTAATCAAAAGTTAGATTATTCAATAATATATAGACATTTTATAAAGTGTACGAAGACTTTTGTGAGATAAAATTTCCGGCACTTTTTGGTTTTTTATTTTTAAAAAAATAAGCTTTAATATTTTTTAAAAACTTTTCATGTAGTTTTGTTAAAAATTGATCATAGATTTTATAATTAAATACTTATTCCGAAATATTAATTCTAACCAATGGATTGGGGCCTATTTCGTTGAAAGCCGTAGGTGTACGAAGACTTTTGGGAGCCACTGTATATTATAAAGGTGACAGTGTGGTTCGCATGAACGTAAAAAAATAATAATGAAGGTAATGAATTTTAAAAACGGGTATAGTTAAAAATACTATCAATATTTATTGTCGCTATTTAAAAAAAAAAAAAGCGTGAAAACGTCTTGAAACGACGAAAACTAATTTTTACCATTAAAGAATAAGTAATATTATGAAGGTCGCATGGTAGTTTGGCATAAAAATAAGCAAATGAAGAACAAAAAAAAGTGAATTAACAAATGTGTAGTTAAACATTCCAGAAATGTTTATTGGTACAATTTAAAAGGTGAAAAAGCTTTTTGAAAAGTTGAAAACTAATTTGTACATTTGAGAATAAGAAATATTACAAGTGTCATCATACTGCAGTTCACATATATGAATAAATAAGATAGAATAAAAATAATTTTAAAATGTGCAGTTAAAAAGAATGTAAATATTTATCGGTAAATCTTCTCGTAACATCGAAAACTAATTTGTAACATTAGGAAACACATAAGATCGGGATGTTCATACTGTAGTTTACATAAATAAAAATTGAAAAAAAAAAAAAAAAATGTAGTTAAAAGTACTGTAAATATTTATAGGTACGATTTAAAAAGTGTAAAAGCTTCCTTAAACGTGGAAAACTAATTAGTAATGTTAGGGAATAGGTAATATTATTAAGATCGCAGTGTGGTTCGCACAAACATAAATCGATAACTAAAAACAAAAGGAATTAAAACATGCGTAGTTTAAAATACAATAAATATGCACCGGTATATGTTTAGTGTAAAAGTGTAAAAGCGTCTTGAAACACCGAAAACTAATTTGTAACATTAAGGGAATAAATGTTTTATAGGTCCCAACGAAGTTCACATAAACATAAATAAGTAATAAAATGTGTAGTTAACAATACTAGAAATATATATCGGTATATTTTAAAAAGTAAAAACTTATTGAAAAACCGATAATTAAATTGAAATGAAATATAAGAGGAATAAGAAGAAATTATAAATGTCAAAGCGCAGATCACATAAACAAATAAATTAAAATTAAAAAAAGTAGGTAAAATTTTGTAAACTAACGGTACAATTTAAAAGGTGTAAAAACTCTTTGAAACGTTGAAAACTAATTAGTTAGTAAACTTGTTATGGAATAAGTAATATCATTAAGTTCGCAGTGTAGTTCACATAAAACTAAAAAACACTAGAAAGACTGAAGGGGGGGGGGGGGAGTGTGGCCACTACCTATTTTTGGGGTGAATTTAAAAAAAAAAATCTCCCTAAGTGAGTCCACATGCCCGATGCAACTTCTTTTAAGACTAAATCAAAACTTAGAACGCAAATATTTTTATCTTTAGCGCCTTTACTCGCCAAAAGGTAGAATTAGTTTCTCTTCCCAACAGCGATGCTTACCGCTTGGCTGGTAAGCAAGCGGCACTGTTAATAGTACAGTCCAGTCCCGACTTACGCGAGGGATGCATTCCAAGACCCCTCGCGTAAGTTGAAATTTCGCGTTGTGAAAAAAGGGTGTGTGTATGAATTTTCATAAACATACGAATTATTTTAGACACTTGTAAACACCATCTCAAACTGTTTTAAACCATTCCTTAACTATGCATTACCATTTCTTGCATAAAGAACTGAATTTTAATTGTACTAAAAAAACAGTTTAATTCTGCATAAAATACTGTTACGATGCACAAAATCAATGATCAATGGGTGAAATAAAAATAAAGCAGTTCAGTACGTACAGTACGTAGTAATAATAAAATGCAGCTTTATAATAGTACGGTACAGTAGATACAGTAATAACCTATATTTATAACTTAAAATGTGAAGATGATGAGGATTTATGCTGCGCAATTTGACTGTTCAGCCTCCCCTTGACACCGCATTGGCGTCAGGAAACTCGCAGGAGAAAAGGAAGAACAGGAATGGGTAATGAATTAATCTTTTTTCTGCTGAAAATTTTCGCGTTGTGGGCGAGTAATTCGCGTTAGCTATGAAATTAGTTACTCCTGAGAAACTCGCGTTATCGCCATTTCGCGTAAGTCGAATCGCGTTCTAGCGGGAGTTGACTGTATTTGGATAACCAACTGGCATCATAAAGATGAAGTTACAGGTTAAATTAGAGTAAATAGCATTTTTTTCGTGCTACTATACAATTAGGATAAAGGAGAAAAAATACTTTTTTTTGTTGTAAAATATCTTAGAGGTCACCGTGGCCCCTCCCGTCTTTCTAGGTATAAGGATCAATATTTACAGTACTATGAGGCGAATGGTTAAATGACTAAACAAGCATTCAAATACTGTCATACAATGAAAAGTCAGAGAGCTCCATTAAGCTCCATTAGATATAATTCGAGTTATTGAACAGTAAACTACCCGAGAGGTCACACAGGCCCCTCCGCTTTTCTAGTGATAAATAGTAAAAAAATAAAAGGAATTAAAAAATATGTAGTTAGAAATGATATAAATGTTTATCGGTACGATTAAAAAAGTGTAAAACTTCTTCAAACGTTGAAAACTAATTTATAACATTAGGGAATAAGTAATGTTACAAAGGTCACAGAGTAGTTCATATAAACATAAATTAATAATAAAATAGAAGGAATTAAACAATGTTTAGTTAAAAATACGATAAATATATATCGGTACATTTTAAAAAGTAAAATCTGCATAAATCGCCAAAAACTAATTCATAACATTATGGAATACAAAATGTGTAGTTACAAATACTGTAAATATTTATCGGTACAAATTAAAAAGTGTAAAATCTTATTGAAACGCCGAAAATTATTTTGTAATGTTAGGGAATAAGTAATATTATGATGTTCACAATGAAGTTCACATAAATCTAAATAAATAATAAAAGTGCAATTAATTTAAAAATATGTAATTAAAAATACTGTAAATATTTATTACTACTATTTAAAAAGTTTAAAATCTTCTTAAAACGTCGAAAACTAATTAGTAACATTAGAGACCAGTTCGTAAAAGATGAACAATTGGTAGTTCCGGAACAAATGATTATCGCTATTGCAATAAAATGAAACAAACTATTTAAAGCACGACAATCCGTTCAGATAATGGGAGCATGCCATAAAAATCGATATGTCAAAAATCTTTGTTTGTATTGCTAAGAAAAATGACTATTTTACCTCTTCCGCTTCAACAGGAAGAGAATCATCTTCATCCTTTTCTTCTCCCTTAACACAGGGAGATATTCTATTGCAAAACATGACATTCGAATTAGCTCCGTAGCTCCTTTAACTTTTGTGACTCAATTTCAAATGTTCCCATTGAACTCATTTTCCCTGCAGTACATCGCGATTACGCAATACCTCGAGCATGCGCAGAAGCATCTTGGAACCAGCATGCGAGAGGATGGAAGGGAAAAAAAAGAGGTGATTTTGAAACGCACAATCCATAACGCTTGTTCACAGGATGATTTGATACTAAATGGTTTTTATGACATTTGACTGTTTTTTTCTTTTCCTCTTTTTTTTAGGCAGGGGCGGGGAGGGAAGGCGGGCAGCACCGTTTTCAACATTTTTAGTCTGATGGAATACTTAATGTCAGAAGTTTAATATCAACATGCTTAATGTCTTCATATAGTTATACTTTTTTTTTTTCTAAATGATAATAATAAACACTAAAAATAGGAATTGCTTTAATTCAAACAAAAACTTATTTTTAGACTTTTCTATTGCGAATAATCATAAATAAAGTCTAAGTTAGAAAAAAAATGTAACTTTTAGAGCTTTTCTCTATTATCTCAAATATTTATATCAGTGAATGTATACTTTAAAACTGGTACAAAGTTGACTTTTAGAATTTGCCCGCCCCCCTTGCTAGGAATATAACTTATTTATTAATAACGCCGAAGTTTAAAAATAAATAAATAAAGGGTTTTAGATATCCGCTGTGAGCGGAAAGTGTTCGCATTAGTGGATGAATATTTTAAAATTAAAACAGAAAATGAGAATCTTTTAAGAAAGAAAAATTAGTAGTTATAACAGCTACTAAGTTACGAA
Source organism: Uloborus diversus (assembly GCF_026930045.1). Lineage (NCBI taxonomy): Eukaryota > Metazoa > Arthropoda > Arachnida > Araneae > Uloboridae > Uloborus > Uloborus diversus. Next base: position 114,016,109 of record NC_072739.1, on the reverse strand, counting down.
GGTGCCCTTCACATAAAAACTTTTCTGTGGGAAAAAAAATGACGTACGTTAACCATAATGAAGCGATATTTTGGAGAAAATGTTTTGCTTTTCAACCACAGACGTCAATTTTAGTATGCTTTTAAAATGTGCAGGGAGACTCATCTTAAGCTTAAAATGATTAACTAAAAAAAAAACATTTTTTTTTTTTAAATCACAGACAATTTAGGTTACCATGGGTTACATTTTTAGTTATTCTCAAACAAAAATTAAAAGTGATAACTGGCTGAAAACTGGTCCTTCTTGCGTTAAACATCGTCAAATCATTTTCATACTCTCCTAGAAATTTTTAGCATGATCTGATTTTTATTTTTATTTATTTATTTATCTGCGTGTGTGTGCCTGTGTTCTCCTTTTAAGTGAAAATAACGGTAGATCATTTTTTAAAGTAAAATCTTAAATATAATTCCCCTAATGATTTTTACGTTATTAGACTTACGAGACGGCAATATATAGTAAAGAAAGAAATAGTTTTTTTGAACAGTGGTTTTCTCTCTGGTCTAAAGAGATTAAAATGTTCAAAACAGGAAAAAAATGTTCAAAAAAGGGGCTTTCTACATAAAATCTGACGAATGAAAAAGTTTTGCAACGCGCCGAATTAAATCTTTCCGTAGTTATAAGAGTGACGAAAAAACTTTTTTTTTTTTTTTTGAATAATGGTTTTCCTTCTAGTCTCAAGAGATTAAGTTGTTCAAAACGGAAAAAGTTTGTTCAAAAAAGAGACTTTCTACAAAAAAATCTGCCGAGTGAAATAGTTTTGCAAGCGCCGAATTAAATCCTTCAGAAGTTATGAAAGTGATGGTGATGAGAGCAAAACCGACTTATTACATTTATGTCAAAAAAAAGCTCTTTTTTTTATTTCAGTTTTTTAATTTTAGTTCCACCAATTTATTTATATTACTTCGTAAAAGTTGAGCATACAGTCGAGTCTGGACTTAGGAATGCGTTCCTGGACCCCTCGCGTCAGTCGAAATTTCACGTTATGGAAAAGGGTTAGAATACCATTTTTTTATTACGAACATGCCCATTTATTTTAGACATTTGTTAACATTCCTCAAACTGTTTTAAATCGTTTCTTAACTATATATTAGTTTCTTACAAAAAGAACTAAATTTTTATTTAAAAAATGTTGCATTATTCAACGAAAAATGCTTTTACGATGCACAAAATCAATGATCAATAGGAGAGAAATAAATGGAACAATACAGTACGTTAAGACCAGTTTGTAGCAATAATGAAATGCAGCACTATAACAGTGCTCAGGCACGTAGCTAGAACTTTGTTAAGGGGGGGGGGGTCCAAGGTTTCACGAACTTCAAAAGAGGATGCTAAAGCAAAATTAGTAGCTCATATTTACGTTAAAAAATAAATCCAATTAAAACTAATTACTAAAATATGATAATTAACTAAAATTAATTAAATAATTGAAATTGATAGAGCATTTATTAAAAAATTATTTAACAAAAATTTTACATTAAGTGGCAAAAAAATTGTCAGTTTATAAAATTAACATTAAACTAAAAGTTTTCCCATACTAAGTTTTCATACATGGATAGAAAAATTCCATCACATAAGCTTCCTCTGTTCTGATGCTTTGAGAATGAGTGATATAATTCCTATTAATAAAAAGTTCACAATAAAAGAAAATCGGAAAACGAAAACTGTTCTATGGATTACTTGGAAAACGCAGGTAATAGTTTAATAAAATATTAAAGCTTTGTAATATATTTCAACAAAATATGTACAATTCATTTTATTTGAAAAAAATAAAGAAATCTATATCTATCGAGTCGAATGTATAAATATGAATGCAATATAACGTAATTCCGCCACCCTGTCCGATTTGAACAAGATTTCTGACAAAATTCAACCACCCTCTCGACGAAAATATTAGCAAGGTTTCATTTAAAAAGCTTGAACTACTTCTTTATTTATCTACTTTATAACATTCTTTTGATTATACGAAATTGAATGAAGTTTCTAATTTTATCCGTTTTCTAATTATCATTTCTAACCATCATTTAAAAACTTGAACAAACTATTAACTCTTTGATGGATGGAGACTTCCTTTGTTGCAATCATAAAAAAAAAAAAAAAAAAAAAAAAAAAAAAAAAAAAAAATGCGTATTGCCGTTTTTTTTAAATCGTTATTATTATTTTTTTGCAAAACGAATTGGTAAAATAAGCTATCTTAGGATCCGTTATGGTATTTTTTTTTCTTTCTAATGGGGCTTCGTTAGAGGCTTTAGCCTTTTCGGACCTAGTGCGAACCACCGATATGGCATCTAGTCTTTCAAATGCTACTATTAAGGCGCGGATGTGACTGCACAGGAAATTTCGATGCCGAGTTTCCACCAGATGGAGACACTTGAGCTCTCTTCGGTGCAAAACTGCACTAGGGGTTTAATTTTGTCAAGCCAAACGAATACCTGAGAGATCTTTTACCTGTCGAGTAATGGAATGTATGGTGAATGAAATTAAGCATCTATGTATTTTTATTTTAACAACATTTTGGAAAAAATGCAAATGATTGCTTTTTATAAATGTTTTTTATAAGGTCATGAATGATTTAAACATTATTGGCGATTTTCCTCTGATGTTTTCAATTTGATGTTTCATTTAAAAGATCAAGAGGAGGCATCGCACCCACCTATCTCACCACCAAACACGAGTTCAGTTTATTCTGCCAATACAAAAAAAAAAACTTCTGTACAAATCAGTCTTTTTCAAATTAAAAATATAATTGTAAACAACTACAGGGAAAATGGCAATATACTCTATTACGAATTATCGTGTCAATATTTGATTATAACTTGGTTACTTTACTGTCTTTATTAGCAGTAAGCAAGTGTTCGACTCGAAAATTTCATGATTTAGAGTCAAACGTCAAATTTTGATCATTAAGGTAATCTTCGTCCCGTTTGCGATTGCGATAATAGAGTAGCATTAAATTAAATACATTTCCAACAATATGTAATATGCATAAAGCTAACCAATTTTTGAAATCAAAACTTATAGGTTTCTTATAGCCTCAGTTTATAAATTTTTTGCTCAACAGTCATCTGATGTTCAAAAGCCTAAAGACAATCTTTTGTAAAAAAATCTTAGAATGATTGTGGTTAAAAATCCAGTAATGATTTAAATCTACCTTCCAAAATTCATCTAACAATAATAACACTTCTGATTCTTTCATTTTCAAATTGGTATAACTTCCATTCTAGGAGCGATTTTGTAATCATGTATTCTCGAAAGCATATCATATTTTATAACGTAGGTATTGACTTTTTTTTTTCTTTCATGTGATGTTAGTAAAAGATATTCTATTGCAAGAAATAATTTTAACTTGAAGAAATTAAGAGTTAAAAAAAAGTCTAATATAGACGTGAAAAATACAAGAAAATGTACCTCGCATTGACCTTTTTTTAATTATATGCGCAGTAAATAGCAGAAACTTTCACCTAGTAATTTTATAGTTAAATGCACATGTCCGTTTTTTGTTACGTTTAATGCTACCTTCGCAATTTACTAATGATGGACGCATAGACGCTTATTAAATAATTCCTCAGTAAAAAGGCGGTAAATACTAATCAGAAAATTTATTCCAATGAAACAAATACAAATATGCTTTTCTTGAAAAACGGAACAACATCGAAGAAAGATTTTTTTCTTCAGTTAAAAATGACTAGCTGCTCTTCTCTTAGGACCATAGACTCACGTTTCAGAGTAGAGATTTAAAATAATAATAGAGATAAGATTTAAAAGTACGAATTTCTAATAATTACTTTTAAATTACATGTGTTAATATGGCCGAACTTGCAATTTCATAAACTGATTACAGTAAAATATTCAAGTAATTTTCAATTTCATTCCTCGCTTCATAAAATTTTGATACAGCGAAAAGTAAAAAAAAAAAAAAAAAACGAACTTTTCATTATTACGGTTGAAAAGTTGTAAGCTTCCGGGGAGATAAGCAATCTATTATTGTTAAAAATAAACTAAAAGTTTAAATAAGATTATTAATCAAAATATAAAATGAATCTGAAATAAATCATACCAAAAATATAAAGTTCAAAAATAAATTAATAATTAATATTTATTTTTTCTCATCCTCAATCACACGAAATGTGTAGAATTTTTTTTCCGTTGCTATCGGAACTTAGTTTTTAAATGGGAAAACATATTAACACATAAATTGCTCGTATTGTTAAGAAAACTTTAAAAGGAAACACTACAACTTACCTAGTTTATGTACACTTAATTTTCTTCTGATTACAATTTTGTTCAAGATATGTTTCCTATAAGCGCGTGGTAGAAAAAAACTGTGTGTTAAAACAGAAAATAATAGGAATTTCAATTACTAATTCACCAGGGATGCACCTCACTCTGGCTGTCCTTCGTGCACCATGTGTCTAGGAAATCAAGTCCAAACGGGAAAAGAGTCAAAACGAAAAGAAGAAAGAAAGAAAATCACCCCAATGAGACTGGGGAATGTTTGTTTTCAATTACTTTGCCGATGGCAATTTGGTGGGCTGAGGGAGAGGGGCCGAATTTCAAGGTCACAACCCAGTTTGGTTGAATTGGAAATTCGTCGTTTTCGGACGGATTCTTCGCGACACAGGAAGAGACGGCGGCAACTGGGAACCCGCAGTAATTTCACGAGGTTCTCGTGTTCTGAATTGACTCGAACGTGGAAAAATTGTCGATAAATGGGAATATTTAAGGGGAAAATACCGGGTTTCATAAAATTTCTCTCTTTGGAAAATTTTTGTTGTCATGAGGTGCAACAACCGAGAAAAAGCAGACAGTGATCTTTCGGGAAGGGGGGGGGGGGTCCGGACCCCATGGACCCCCCCCCCTTGGCTACGTCCTTGCAGTGCTGTTCAGTACATACAGCTATATTTATGTAAAACTTAAAAACCGATTCTTCATGCTGCTCGATCAGTCTTGTTTCGGCAGCATACACAATAATCAACTCGTCAGAAGAAGAAGAAGAAGAAAGATTCGTGAGTTGATCTCTACTTTCAACCGAAAACTTTGTCTTACGGTTGAGGAATTCGTGTTACCGTAAACGCGAGCTACTTTGGCCCTAGAGTCCTTCTTTGGCACAAATGGAGAAAAACGTATAACGTCCTCTGTCAATCTTCAGGGCCCAATTTTTGCAACATATTTTGACAGATTCCACTAGCATCCCCAAGCACTCAATTATGTGTACCAAGCTGTAGCTCTGCTTAAGAAGCAACACTAGTGGTTCTATGTTCCTTGTGCTAACATGTGACTTCATAACCTCTCAAATTTCTCCATGTAGAAGCAGTTCTACATTAGTTAAGAGTTTTTTAAGTGCCTATTTATGAGCACTGTTTAATATTACATGCCGTAATATAGTTGTACTTCTCATTTCTGTTTATGTTTTTTTTTTCTTTTTTATTTTTTAAATTGACAATGACAACATATCTCTAAAACTTGAAAAAATTCGCCAGAGAGATTTGGAAAAGTAAAGAATATCTAAAACTAAGACTCTAACCAGGAAAAACACAAGAAAAAACCTGAAATTCTCGTCAACGGATATAGAAAGAGATTGCAGACTCAGTTCATCAGGGCTCAGTTGCATGACTTTCATTATGGAAGCTGAAGAGGAATTAAAAGTTGCAGGACTTTTAGAAAAATTTTTTACTCAGTTGCATCTACTTTTTACAAATATTGTTAAATTTGTTAGAAAGTTTACGCAATTTTATTACTGTAGACTCGAATGAGCTCAGGTTTCCTATAAGATAGCTGTTCATGCGAGAGAAGAAGGAGCGAATGCGAATGTTGAGAGCATGGAATGCTCCAAAAAGTTTTGGAAGGGACCAAAAATTTAGGATCCTTTGTTTTAAAAATGGTGTTATCTTAGTAAAATTATTCAACCTCCAAAACTAATGAAAATATGACTGTTCTTCGTCGGTAATTTCTGAAACAATAACTAGGTGTGCACACACATTAAAAAAATAATAATAATAACTTCCTTTAAAACAACTATGTGTGACTCAAACTTCTTGTGAAATGTATTTTCCTTTCAAATAAATATTTTTCTCTATAAGTACAATTCTTTCTTTGACTCTAGTTAGTTCTAAAATGATTTTATACAGGGAAAACCACTTTGGACCAAAGTAACCCAAACGCAAGGGTAACATTGGCTCAAATAAAAACAATAACAAAGAGTAAAAATACTTGGAAATAAACTGATCACTATTAAAAAATTAAATTAAGAGATCTCTAGATGTGTAAAACAAGTTTCCACTCTTGAAAATATAAATAGTTACAAAATTAGAGAGAAAATAATAAGAAAAGTTCCAAAATCTGGGCCAAAGTAGCCCGCGTTTACGGTAACTTTAAACTCATTGCATGTAAAACATTCGCGTTATAGCCATTTCGAGTAAGTCGAATCGCGTTGTAGCGTTATGTTTTTAATTATTTTTATCACTTGATTAAAAGAAAAGACATCAATTTATATTTTGGACAAAGCACGAGCATTGTAGTAAATATGAAATAACATGTTGCTATTAGTTGGAATAACATTAAACATTTTAACGTTATTGTGGAAAATAGTTTTTTAACGTTAAACGTACGACAGATTAGATAAAGTATTCTTTCTCTTCAATATAAATTCAAATTTCTTGTCTTATGATCACTGTCGAGTTTCGGGGAGGGAGGGGCGGCAGACGAGGGAGAATGCTGTTTCTCGAAGTAATTAATTTTTTTATTGAAAAGTAATGTAATTGTAATGTAAAGTGATTAAAGTGAAAAAACAACGTAAAAAAAGCATAAATTCTTGAGAATTAGTGCTTAATTAAGTTGGTTTTTCAATTTAATTATATCGTAGTGTAGTACAAACTTTATTTCCTCATTTTTCATTTGAGAGAATAAGAAGCAAAGGAATGTGAGTGGACATTTTCAAGTTTTGGGTGAAACGCGTTTAAAGTTGCGGTCCTTGGTAGGCTTCCATCGAAACGTTTTTCTAAATCATGCTGCAGAGCCGCACCTACTAGGACTACTAGTACCTACAACCTCTTGCACCATAAAAACAGATGAGAAGGTCACCTACCATGAGTACTGGTTATCCCCAAAGTTTTAGTTTTATCACTTACATCCCTTTGCTTCTCACTGCCTCATTTAGTGTAAAGTGGTTTCAAACCACCTTTTTTTGGTGAGTTCTCCCAAACCCAAAGGTAAGTATAAGTTCCCCCAAGCATCTTTTCTTACCACGGGATTACTAATGATATTATACTTATCTAAAAACACAATTATTTCCGCAAATTAGCTCAATTATATTATAAGATTGTTTACGAACATCAAAAATAAAGTATTGCTAAGCCCAGTTGTAGAAACAACTAAATTTTTTTTTCATCAAAATTATTAAAGAAGCAAGTGATTAGCATTTTGATCACTACCATAGGAGATGGAAGGGTTTGGCTCATGCAAGTCTTTTTATGTACACTGTTCTACAGTCTACACATGCTTAACATCCTTTCAAAACGTTCTACGTATTTCATCAACACATCATCATCCAAAAAAAGAAAAGAAAAAAAAAAAAGGTAAAGTAGAAGAGGCAGAAAATACAGAACAAATTGAAGGTAATGCAGCAGAAACTGAATAATTGCTTTCCCTTCAATGGTAGTCAAACAATATGAGTTGAAAATAAGAAGCACACTTGAGAGAGAGAGAGAGAGAGAGAGAATAAATGACTTGCATTTCGTTGCTTTTTCTTTTGTTCTTTTAATGAATACACATAGTAGCTGCTTTAATTCGAGGTTCTTTTCAAATGAAAACGCATTGCAAGGATTTATTGAGAAATCCTGAGACGAAAAACAGAATTTCTTCAAATGAATGGTATTTTTGGAGAACTATTATGTTGCTGAGGCTTAAGCACAATGAACTTTTTGATAAGAAACATGGACCTCGGCATAAGGTCATGTATTCGTACAAACTTTGAGTCAAAATAGTCCATGGTATGGTGTGATACTTCTCAAGTTGTTTTTATCAATTTTATTAAATAACTATTAGGGATGCGTCACTCATGAACGAACGGATCTTAAAGACCGACTCCTAAAAATGAACGGTGTAGTACGATCGTAGGATCTCCTTAAAAATGAACGACCGTTCTTTTGAACGATGATAGTTATAGTTATTCTGTCTCATTTAATTTCTAAATTCAAAAATTTTTATGTCTTTTGGTATTGCTTCATTTTGCATATTCAAAACATTTTTCTGCTTTATTTTCACCTTCAAGATGTTTTACATAATAGTATTTGGCGGTTTTTTTTATTGATTTATTTAATTTAAAAAAAAGATCAATTTTACAAATTTTGTGACGCCACATTAATTTTATTTATTTTCCTTTTTAAAGTTTAATCATTTCATTTAGTATTATGCAGAGAGATGCCTTGAGACTTTTGGAGTGGAAAAAAGATCTCTTACCATTCGATTACCGAGAAATAGATTACAGAATGAACCATAATTGCTTTATACATAAGCTATTGCTTTATATACGCCTAAATAAAATATTTTTAATTAAATTTTTATTGGCATATTTTCTAACTGTTAGGTAATTTAAATTGATTTTCCTCAAAAGAATGTAACAAAACAAATGAAACATTTTCAGTGCACGTCAGTAACTCTTGCGGAGATATCACCTGCAACTTTTCAAATGAACGGGTTCAGTGTACGAGTTGAAACAACGAACCATCATTAAAGAACGAAATTGACCATCACTAGCAGCTTAAAAGTCAGGGCCATTTTTCCATCACGAGGTAAAGCCAACCGTAAACACTAGAGGTGTGACATCGTTGATTAAACATTGATGTTTCAAATCAGCCATAGTCAAAATTAAAAAATCGATACATCAAGCAAATAACATCGATGTTTTAAAACATCGAACTTTTTAATGTATATTCCTGCATAATAAACTTTTTTAATGCTAGAACTGAGACCAGCAAGTATCTATTATTAGTGAAAAAGGATTTTGAATTGTCAAATGAAAGAAAATCATCGTTGAAACGAACTAAAATTTCAAATAAAGTAATACAAAGAAATAAATAACTTATATACGTAATTAGAATTTTGAAAAAGGAAACATTAATACATATTAAGAGGAACAATTTCGTAACATCTATTAATTTTCTCTTGAATAATAGAAGAACTAGAAGTTAGTTATATCACTTGTAACGTAAATCAATTAGAGATTTTTATAAAGTATTTTTTCAAACTATATAACACATAAACACCCCCCCCCCCCAAAAAAAAAAGGAAAGGAGGAAAAAAGGAAAAGGATAAAACAAAAGAAAATGTTACTAGAAATAATTGTTCTAGTAGACTTACTTCTAACGAAGTTACATGGAAAAATTGTACAAATTATGTTTAAAACGTAATACATATTCAAAGATTATAACTATTTATGGCGACTTGAAACGCACACTAGCAACAGTGTAGTACACACTTAAAGTAAAATTCTTATGTTTTAAAACAACAAACTATTCAGAGCGGGAGACTAAAAAAAGCTTATCTTAGAGGAAAACTATAATACAAACTCATGTTTATGTTGGGAAAAAACTTAAGCAACACTCAATGTTGTAGTGAACAGTGAGCTTTAAAAAAGAAATGTTAAGTTTTCTGAAATATAAGTCTACTTCTGTACACCTAAACCTGTTTTTATGCGGTGGATAGGGACCGCATAAAAAAAATTGTTCGAAACTTCACGTGTAGCTATAAAAAGTTGCTTTCCGCGGCACAGTTAATTTTTTTTTTTTTTTTTTTTTTTTTTTTTTTAATGCGGTGGATAGCGACCGCATAAAAAAAAGTCTCACGTAGAAAATAACCCAAAATGTTATCTTTAAACAAAATTAAAATAAATCAAGTGATGATAATTTTGCCGACTAACGAAAAATTTCCAGAATAAGGAAATTTTTGAGAGGTCACAATGACTTTCCATCGGGATGCCCCTGTCGTCACTTGAAAATACTATCTTGCACTCTCGTTTTATGAATAATTTCTGTTCCTTTTATAAATAATTTTCATATACCGTTTAAAAAAAAAAATCGCACAAAAAAAGACCGCAGGTTTGGGTGTGTATAACTAACAATAGAAAAATCTTACTTCCCATTGTGATATACGTCGCAATTACTAATAAAAAATGAAGTTTCTATCATAACAGTAAACACATTTATTTTTAAGGATATTTTTGGTTCAACTGTAAAACATCGAACGCAAGGCGCGCGATTGATGGACGCGAGAATTGATTCTCGAAAAAATATCGATCCCAAAACATCGATGGCAGAAACATGGAACAACAATTTCGAACATTGAATACGATTTCGAGTTCAGATTTGTTCGCAGTTTTAAATTGGATTTTCTTCATGAGGTGAGTATCAGTATTTGATTTTTCAATTCCTACTATTAGTTCACCCTTTCTCTATTTATTTATCTTGTTCAAATTTTCAATCGTTAGTAAAATATTTTTCATTCATGGGTGACTTTCAAATGCATTGACACATTAGGTTCGACACAATTTCAAAATTTTTGTTGTTATAAACGTGAAAACTTTCTTAGGCATAAATTCCTTACAATTTATAGATTTCTAACCAGTGATTATTCGAGAATTAATTTGCTTAGAGTTTAGAAATTCCAAAAAAAAAAAAAAAAAACATCTTGGCAAGTCATCGTTTTTTCTCATGAATGCTACCTTTATAAAACATTCTGTAATTTCTTTTCTGAAAATAAACAGTCTAACAAATCTTGACTAAACTGATCTTAAATACTCAGTAATAAGTCAAAATGGTATAAATATTTATTTATTTAAGAAATTTTAAGTATAACTGTTTTTCTCATAAGCGTTACTTTGTTTCCTAAATAAAACGTAAAGTTTACGATAAAAACGTATTAAATAAAACATTAAATGCGATTACAATGAATAGCTAAAAAAATTCAATTTGATTCAAAATTTCAATATTGAAACTAGTTTTTAAAGACTAAGGAAAAATTTTTTTAAAACGAATATTCTTAGCTATAGCAACAATCATGAGAGATGGACTCATGAAATAATTTATTGCACACTTTTGGCTGTGATTCCTATAAAATATGTAGTTATTTAGATACCATATCTTAAGAATTAGAGTTTTTCCTAAGCAACGCACACAAATTTCATTTTTGAATAACATTAGCTTTGTGTCAGTGTTCACTCTTCAATTTTTAATGCATGTGAATTTATTATATTTATGTATATGAAAAAAAATATATTTTTGATAAAGGTATGAGTTAAAAATAATACAATAACTATGCAACAATACAACAATACTATGGATCTACTCATTACTTGGGTCTGATTATTTTTCTCTTTTTAATGGGGAGTTAGATGCCTTAGACTTTTGTACACTTAGTGCATCTAGTTTTTCATGTGCCACCATTAAAGCGCGGATGTCAATGCCACATATAACTTTGACACCCAGTTTCAACCAGCTGGAGGCACTTGGGCTCTCTTCGATGTGAAACTGCACTAACGATATTAAAGTAGAAATTGAATCATGCATTGATCTGCAACTAACTAACAGCAACAGATTTTTCATTTTAATTTTAACGCTTTTGTATTAGTTTTGGGGACATTGCTACTCAAAATATTTAATAAGTATTTTAAAGACATTTATGCGCAACAAATAAATAAATTGTTAGGAAAAGTTGTGTTTCTATACTTTTATATTTCCGAAAAGGATCCTTATTATTATAAAGTTAATTGCTTAGTCAGTTTTGGGTGGAGTTATCTTTTCTCTTTCCTGGATGCTCAAACTAGGCTAGCATAGTCAATTAATTAAGGTTTTAGATTACTAATAAAATGCGCTATTGTGCGCTAAATACTGCCTACCACATACCCAGCAGCGGATTTGGGAATTAATTTAACAATTTTGTTTATTATTTTTTAATTGATTTCTCATTTGCATTTTTTTTATATATGAGGCAGTAAGAAGCAAAGGGATGTAAGTGGCAAAATTAAAAATTTAGAGGTAACCAGTACACAAATAGTAGGGGTACTTCTCCTCTGGCTTCGGACAAGAGATAGTACTAGTAGCCCTAGTAGGTGCTGCTGTATAGCATGATTTAGAAAAGAAATTTAATGAAAGCCTACTAAGGATGTTATCTTTTAACGCGTTTTACTCAAAACTTGAAAATGTCCACTTACATCCCTTTGCTTCTCACAGCCTCGTATGTAGTTAATTAAAAAGAACACAAAACACATGGAATCAATAATTAACATTTTTTCAAAAAATGTGTAGGCGCACCTTAAAGAGTCATTTTGATCCAGGAACTTATTTGTGAAATATTAGATTTCTTTTTCAGCTTATCAAAAATGCAAAATGAAGGAAATCACATGGTAGTTTCTTGAAAAAACCCTGATTATTAATGGAAACGGCATGCAGTATCAATATGTTATCTCAACTGTATCATGGCTTTAAGAAAAAGTCAGCAACTGCTTTGAAATACACACGTAAATAGTTTCTGAATTCTTCAATAAAATGTTACGAAGTTAAGATTTTCTTAATGAAATAATATTTTATAGTTTAAATATATAAATTAATTTATAAATAAATTAACTCAAAATATATAAACAAAACTCAAAAATATATATAAAAACTCATATAATATATATATTAACTCAAAAAATATATATATTAACTCAAAATATATATATCAACTCAAAAATATATATATCAACTCAAATGGGGCATGGGTTTATTTAATAACCTTTATTTAATAACCTTGCCCTCGTGTTATAAACATTATGACACTGTGCCTAAATAAAACCCCGCTCATTGTATGGCATCTCGGTGACATTATATTGGGTTTAGTATTTAATTGGCTTGCAACGGTAAAGATGTTTTTCGTCCACATTCAACGTATATTAGTGCAGCATAATATTCATGTACTTAGAAGTAGATTCATTGACCTAAAGTAATCCTAAAAATAAAAATAAAAAAAAGTCATGAAAACTATGTTATGTAACGTCGAATGTGTGTGTGGGGGGGGGGGCTATTCAGTTTCCCGGGCCCCCTCCAAAAGCTTTTTCTGTATTCGTCCCTGTACATACCATTTCTACAAATTATATGAAAACTACTTTTAAAGATAGACAAAGTGTCCTCTAATGAATAGCAAATTAGGGCGAATTATTTCGTTTACATAAAACGAGTTTAAAAAAAAAAAAAAAAAAAAAAAAACAACAACAAGCATTTAATTGACTAAGTTGTTTAGTAAGTGTCAGAAAGAGCTAAAAGAGTTCAAGAGTTTTTCGATTCTGAAACACGTTTACAGTTGAAAAAAATGAAAACTTCATTTTAACTGAGTAAGGGTTGAGAAAAATGGAAAACATTAAGCAGGAAAATACTATTTTTTTAAAAAAAGCAATGCTTAAATTACTATTTAAAAACTCTAAATTAAATTTTAAAAGAAAATTTTAAGTGCATATACTGCCTTTTGAACGCGCGACCTGAACTTACATTTTCGAGAGGGATTCCTTAATTAATCGAAAGAAAACTCAAATTTTCATAATAGGGGGTAAAACAGGAAACGCATCCAACTTTTAGAAAATTAGGCATCATTTAACAATTTAAACAAAGAAAACACATACGCAATTGCAGTATTGCAACACCGGCTCTAAATTTGAAGAATCATTTGACAAAGATTGCCGAATCTGGACTTTTTTTGGGAGGTCACAGTGACCTCCCACCGGGGGTCCCTTTGCTTTTGAACAAACCCTGGAAGACGTAAACTTTCGCAAATTATATTTCTAAAAAAACTCATATGGAAAAAAAAGGTAAAGAAAAAATTGAAATAAGAAATGAAAAGAAAATTCAAAGTAGCTATTACTACTTACGTTTAAAGGAGTGTAAAGAAACTGACTTAATCTTCTTTCTTGCTTATGCATTTTCACTTTTCTTCTTCGTTTTCATTTCTAACTTACACAATCAACGGTATTTAAATAAATAAATAAACAATCAAAAAGGCACCGGTTTATAGCTTAGTTTGCATGAGCTATTCACTTGAACATTTTCTGTCTTCAACGTCATAGAATGTCAGAGCTCTCAGACCAACGACAGCTGCAGAGAAACTGATGAAGCGAGTGAAAAGAAAGAAAGGTAAACATTTGTTCTTTCTTTATGGCAACAGAAAGGTGTGATTTACTTCAATCGAGCCTGCCCAAGAATTAACTCTTGACATGGTACTGGCATTTTTCTTTACGTCATTCTGTGCTGTGACTCTGCGACTCTTTTCGCCGTTCATGTATAGCGGATAGTTATCCAACCGGAACGGCGTGCAATGGGACTGGAAATTAATATTTAATTTTTTTTAATACTGTAGGAGAAATAGCAATTCCAAAAGCAAATAAAAATAAATGCAACCAGTGAAGTCGGGCAGAATTTATTATTATTGTTTTAAAATTTATCCACATATCTTTTTCTCTCTTTCTCTTTTGAGGGGGGGGGAAGGAACACATATTTATTGCTTTTTTAATGCAATTTTTCTATGTTATGATGAAAAACCAAATCTACACCAAAACAGCCATCTTGCTAAGATTTTGTTACAGATAAATTACTTATATATTGAAATATAAGTTCATAAATAATGAAAATGTCATAAAAAAGTGAATTATTTTTGTCAGAACCTTCGTATCAACGCCTACTCCTCCGAAAAAAAAGTCAATCAATCAAGCTGAAGAATTCAAAATTGCACGCATACACCATATTTTACACACCGCAATAGCACAGCCAGAAATTTCTCCTGGGGTACCTTGATCTTAACAGTTATTAAATATATACTTGTTCAGAGGCATAAATCCCCCACCCTAAATGCTACGGAGAGTCCCTCCAAGAACTACAACAAAATCCCTGAAAACAATTCCTGCTTTAAGAAAAAAAAAAGGTCTCGGTCTTGGCCATGACTCACTCCCCTGCTAGTGGGCAGGCACCCCGTGATTTATTGACAATATGGTTGAAAATCAGAGTTTTTGGGTTATTTTAGCCAGCCAAACCCCTCCTTCTGCCCCATAATACACACATGCATACACACAGAGGTATATTATACACCTACAAACAGAGAGAAAGGTAGAGGAATAAAATTTAATTGTATCAAATATTTAATTATAGTTTAAATACAATGACTAGAAATTTTTAATGCATTCTGAATTTTCCCTAGCACACTTTTCGTTGTGGAATGAAATAACTAACAAAAATACTAGAGAATGGCCAATCCCCTTCCTTACCTGCCGCAGTTACGTAATCCGTAGCTCAACCCAGGAGTTTCTAAATTTTCTGATTTGCTGCACCCTTTCGAGTCATTTTCTCAAGGCACCCAGCAGCGGATTTTAGGGGAGGCACAGAAGCCTGTCCCCTCCCACAGGGAAAAAGTAATTTAATTGTATCATTAAATACATAAAATACACTTACTGAAAAATGTATCATTAAATGTTTTAATTTCATTTCTCCATATATATGTATCAAATTTTTCAAAGTATCTCTATTTCTCAGTACGACTAAGTTTGTTCTAATTTTCTCAATTAATTAAATCAGGAGATATTAAGGGTTTCTAATTTAGCCAAAATTATACTGTAAATTTGACCAATGAATTGAGCTAATGAGCAAAGTGTTACTGGAGATCACGAATTGGAAAACGGACTTCTCAAACGTTCAAAACGATCTTTTTGCCACGCTCAGGAGCCTCTTAACACCGCCCCGGACGGCACCCTAGTCTATTCCTGTTACATAATACATACTGATACCGTGGACACTTCCCGGCACCCACCACCTCTCCCTAGGGAGACCCTATGAGAATGGCCTACGCTGTACGTTGCGCATGGAATTGCGTTGCAAAAAAATTGCCTAAAATTGCATATTTCAGAGTTTAAAATTTCCGAGTTGAGTATCCTACAATACCCAATTTTCGTAACTTCTCCAAAACAGCCTAAGCTGCATTTTAAAACTTTAATTTTGGAAAATTTCGGAACCAAAAGAAACTTTAATTTTGAAAATAAATGGGTACCAAACCCAAACCGTCCCTTTCTCCTAACTTTTCTAAAAAACTGCACAAAATTGCGATTTTTGACTTAAATTTAGCAATTTTCTCCAAGTGCGTGCCATATCCCCCCCCGCCTTTTTTTTTTCTTTTGTAGGTATATAGAAATTAATTACGTCTTTTTTTTTCTTCCTTAAATTAAATTTCTAGTTTAAATTCGAACATCTTAGGCAGTTTAGTGTATTAGCTATTTCACAAAGAAAGGGCGGCAAACACTATAGCTACGCCATGTTTGTCTTATAACTGTAGATGACGAAAACTTGTTTGAAATTAAGGCTACGCTGTAAATACCATAAATTAATCTCATCACCCATTACAATGGTGTTTACACTTCTATCTGTGTGTATTTGAAAACAAAGACAACTTTCACGTTGCAACATAAATGAGTAAAAATCTTAAGCGTACTTTTTAACAATGGGCTCAGTATCATATGCGGATTTCAGTGGCTTTTTATTCCACGTTTGCGAAAGATTTTACGATCGTCTGTCCGCAACAACGTATTACTAGTCATTAAGATTCAGTCTTTCTTCGAAAGATGGGCTGAGTTTTATAATTTGGAAATAATTCACAAGTTTAAATTACAATTTAAATTCAGTATGTTGAAAACAAGTAGAAGTGAGAGATCTTTTCTATATACAGAAGAAAAAAATATATACTACTCTAACTCCGTTGCTTACTAGTTTCAAATACAGATATATTGTAAAAACTAAAACTTCTACTGTCAACTAGAAAAATTTAGCTTGAGTCTGATAAATACACAGAAACAATTTTCAACAAAGTTTCCGCTAAGCTAAATAGTTGAGCTGTTTTAGAGTAAAATAGACATGTTGATTTCAGAACTGTAATTAATTTTGTCCACCACGTTTGGTTTTTTTTCTACACCTGTGGTGAGTGGAGGCCAGAGGCCACCGTTTGCCGTGTGGCATGCGGGCCACGCTTGGCCTGCAGCCAGTCATGTTGTGTTCGGAGTTCGTTCAATAATCTTTCTTCTAAAATTATCAAGCAAATCATTTAAAAATGCTTCATTATCTTTATTTCCTCCTCCTTCATTTTGAGTTTTAAAATATGCCAAGAAAAGCCTTAAGTGGCGACGATGTAACAAACTTTTTGCCTACTTGTTACAGCCTAACTTGCTTATAACGAGCCCTGTTTTAACGAAAACTTTGTTTTAACGAAGAAATCAGAAATATTTGGTTGCGTGGTATCATGTAAAGTCTATGGGAGAAAAACTTGCTTTTAACGAGCAAAACCAGCCTAAAACGAGCAATATTTTTGTGATTCATAAAATTTCTATTGATTTCCAGCAAAATGTTGAGCCTTAAACCCTTGAAACAAGCCATGGCAGCATTTTTTTTTTAATTTCTAGTAAGAGATGCATTGAAAAATTATATTTATTGACATCAATGTTATCACTTCCGATATACTTATTTACGATTATATTGTAGCTCAAATTCAAGCTAATACAAACGAAAAAAATCAATGAAAGCGACGAAGATAGCGAAAATTGTGAAGAATTTGAAACTGATCTATCATCAACATACTCTATGTATTTTGATATACGAAAAAACTTCAATCGTTTAAGTCCGGGGTGAAAATGACGATGTTTTATATGATATATGAAGAATGAAAATAAATTGCTGGCAATCTGGCATGCAAGAATAAAAATTCAAATTTTAAAGTTTTACAAACGAAGTTGTACTATATATCTTCTATACTAATACAACCCAAATTCAAAAAAAAAAAATTGAGTACTTTTATTTTTTGAGGAAAAAACTTAATCTAACAAAATATAAGAACAGAGTAGGTATTAAAATGAACGTTCCACCAGTCTAAGACACTAAAGGGCATATAACACTTCAAATAAACATAATTAAAAATTATCTTATTAGAAAGAATCATCCAAAAGTTTAGAATGATGATGTTTTACATTGAGTCAAAAAAATAGAATATTAAAATTAAAATTTGTAAAACATTAAAAAAAAAAAAAAATCAATATTCTATGGCTTCATTTTTTGCAAGAATCACGTATTTAATCCTTTCAGATTTAAATTCCAACAGCTGTTACATTCAAGGCTACTGATGCTGGTTCCATACCCTCTTCAATGAGGCAATGAATTCATCTTTGTTAACGGGTTCTAGGTCTTGAACCTTTTTCTTTAGATTTGACGATGCCACAAATTTTGAATGGTATTGAGATCGTAGAGTTGCTTGGCCAGTTTAATACCGAAACCTTTCTTTCTGCTTAAAATCTGTAAGTCGATTTAGAGAAATAATACAAAGTGGAATCTTGCTGAAAAATAAATGTGTCCCTGCTGTGCCTCAGAAGAGAGAATCATGCAGTAATCCAATATATCTTGATAAACAGTCAGGGTCGGATTTAGGGGAGGGCAGGCGGGGCTACTGCCCCGGGGCCTCCACAACAAAGGGGCCCCCGCAATAAAATTTTTACAAAATATACTAACTTCCACGGGTCGAAAATATCTGATATGTATATCAAAATATTCGGATATATATCAAAGTATTGGATATTTTCGAAAATATAATCTTTTCGAACCTTGATTAGGGGCCTCCACTCCTTCGTTGTCCCGGGGCCTCCACACTTATAAATCCGGCCCTGTAAACAGCGGAATAAACATTGTTTTAAATGCATACAATTGTCCAGTTCCAGCAACTCTCATGCCTCCCCATACCATAAAGATGTCCCAATTTGAGAGAACGTCTTACACAAGTTTTTTCAAGGGCTTCCCTTTTCTAATGTCAAGCCCAAACAGATCTTTCTTCAACATATATTTCAAATAAAGATTCATCACAGAATAAAATACTTTATCAGACTTCTTGCCCCTAGATGAGCTTCTTTTTGCTCCAGGAGAGACACGTCTCCGCTTTTGTTCATATTTGGTTTTACTCCGAGGACCCGCAACTACAGTTTATGCAATCGTAAAAGTGTAGTTGGCTTGAACACGATAACCATTGGCGTCGTCAGCTGAAATTTATTGGGGGGGGGGGGGACCATTCTGACACTGTCATTTTCAAGTTGTATCAAGAAAAATGCGTATATATATATATATATATATATATATATATATATATATATATATATATATATATATATACCCGAATAGCAGCGCTCTTCGGGTCACCTACTCTCAAGGAAATCAAAAGATCACATGAAATTATCTTAATTTTTGTCGCAACTTTTCCCAACAGGGGAAGCTTATTTTATTTCTGTCTTTTTTTCTGGTCATCTTGAGCTTCTTTTTTCGTTGGTCAATTGGTAGTGACATCACAGTATCGTCGTTCTGCTGGCTTACGATTTGCTTTTGAAATTACTCGTTAAATTTTAGTCTCCTCTCCTTTTTTTTCTTGTAACGTAACGCTTTTTCGGTCAAATTTGAGATGCCGCAAACACATTTAAGAAACCTCGCTTCGGTAAGGTACTTTGAAGCCACGTTGAATAGTTTTAAACACATGAAGCTTCTTCTTTCCCTTTCTACCCCAAATTTAACCTTTGACCAGCAAAGTGGTTTTCTAAGTTTGTTAGCATCCTTTGGCCAGGGTGTTCTTGCCAGCTGCAAAAAACCGCCAAAGAGGTCTGGTGTCTCATTTTGTTTGGGTAACATTGGGGTCGATATAAATTGAATCGAATTGGAGAAGCTAACACTGCAAAACTCGAAACAGAACTTTGCCAGCGCCGAGAAACGAGATAAGAAAGAAATGAGCCGAAACTCAGATCCCCGTCTTCTGCTGACTTATTAGCGCTTTAAGCGCGAGAGCCGAAAAAAGGGGGAGGGGAATTGTCCATCTGATTTCAGTATCACAAATTTGTCCAGTTGTTCCCCCCCAAATAGCAACAAATACGCTGGAATCACTTCCAAGCTGGGAACGCCGGGGACACGACTTTTGTTTTCAATACGGGACCGGACACAGGATACTTTTTGTGAGTTAAGGCATGGCTTCCTGCCATGGTTAAGGGATCCCCCTGTTAACAATTTATTACCCCGCTAACACATCTCTACTCTGTGACTGGTTGACATTGCACTCGGAAGAAAGTGTTACCTTTCTTGCATATCCTCTACTGAAGCTATGCGCAGAGAGCAGAGCAATGGTTTGTCATTGGATTTCACTTTCCGTTCACTATACACATCGCTTGTTTTGTTATTATTTACAGTTCTTTTTCGTTAATTTTTTCCTTCTTTTTTTCGATGTTCATTTCATTTTGTTTGATATGAATTAAACATGGTAAATTAGGTATTATGCAACTGTTTAAAGTCTTTTTTTTTTTTGTCAAAACAGTAATAATTTCCCCCAAATAATGAATTTCATCTTGACAATTATCGATTTTCAAATATTGAGGGGGTCCAGTTCTCAAATATTGGGGGGTCCGGACCCCTTGGACCCCCCCGGCCGCGACGCCCATGACGATAACTAGATTCTTTCCAACACTTATGGATGTGAAAGACATTTTTATTTTTAAAACTTATTTTGGACAATTCACTGGGATTTGCATGCATATCTAACAGCTGTCGCAAACTTTCTACCTTATATTCATCGGTTATTTTTTAATCGGTTGATTCTTCTATATTCCTTTAAAATCTTCAAGAACGTAGACAGTAAACCTACGTTTTGGTTTGCCGTTTTACCAGCTTCACTGTTTTTTTTCTGACTTGAAACAATTATGCAATAAGCAGTTTTCTTGTTTCCGATTTTATCACGATGACGATCCATTTTGAGCAAAAAAACAAGAAAATTTTTTCTGGGCGCCAAGCTTTATACTTGTTGCAACCTACACAGTTAACAGGCATGCAAATATTTTCGCTTCTTTTCAAATTCACATTAAATGAATTGATTATTCTAATTTTTTGACCCATATAAAAAAATCAACATAATTTTCAAATTTGTTAACGACCTCTTTGTTGTTAAAATAATACCTTTAAGGTTGCTGAAATTGTTTCACCCATTCATTAAAAACAGTTTTTACTTTGTTTAATTAGTCTGCATTCATTTTGCCCGACTTAATCACAAGCTTAAACAGTTTTGCTTAAACAGTTATAATATTCTATTTTTTAAATTTTTTGTTGTAACATAAAGCTGAAGAGTTTGTTTGTTTGAACGCGCTAACTCAGGAACTACTGGTTCGAATTGAAAAATTCTTTCTGCGTTGACTAGTACATTTATTAAGGAAGGCTATAGGCTATAATTTACATTGATATTTTAGTTAGAAAAAAAATATTCAATGTTTTATGTGATTTTCAGATGTTTTTAGTACTTTTTACCCTGCAGACCCCGAAGCAATTACGCCAGTAAAATATTTTTTTGTACTAAAATGTAGGAAATTTATTTTTAAATATGATAAAAAAAGTTTTTGCAGATAGATCGATTTGTGAATTTTTTAATGAAATTTAAACCCCCCCCCCCCCTTTATTTAGCTTTTTTTGCTGATGGGTTTAATTTTTTCTAAACTCATCCCGCAAAAAGTATAAAGGCCTCTTTTCTGAAATTTGCTAAGTAACAGTGAAGCCATTTTACCTTCTTCAGAAAAAAAGTTTTCTATTATTATTATTTTTTTTTTACAATTTTTTTAATGCGGAGCACGGCACGACGCACAGTGGTTCAAAACGACGAAAAAGCGGAAAAAATTCAATAACTTTGAATATTCTCAAAAAATGCTTTGGAAAATTGTTAAAATTGTTGCATGGTCAGGGCCGATCCTAGCAGGTGTGCAGAGTGCGCTCCGCACAAGAACGGCCAAAGCAAAGGGCGGCCGCAGGTCGCATCATATAGTTCTTATAATCAAGCAAAATTCCTCAAGAATTTCTTACAGTATAACTTATAATAAGTAGAATAAATACGATCATTTTTAAAAGTTCAATTGTCAAAGTATGTGTCGATTTCCCGACAGCATAGCATAGTTTAAGAAAATTAGAATGTTAGGGAACACTGTTGGTTCACTGTCCATTAACATCTACTCTTAACACACTTGCTTCATTTGGTTGCAAAGTTTGTGACAGAACCGGTAATCAGGCATGGATACAGGGGAGGGAAAAGACCTCTTCTGAAGCATGAAATGGTGCAGTCTAAAAGGAGCACCAAGGGCGGCCACTAATGTTTACCCCCCCCCCCCCCAAGCTTTTATAGACCTAAACAATGAAGACATATTTTATTTATTTAAAAAAAAAAGCTATACTGTATAGATACTCTCGCAAGCATTTCAAACAACAAACTATAACAAACTCTGTGTTGAACAAGAACAATCGTGGATGCGTGGAGAGAAAGTGGAAAATTGCGACTCCCTTGAGAGTAACATATATGAATGACGAACTAAAATGTTGTACTTTTCCCCCTTTACGACAATTTTTCTGAGTAAAATCCTGAATGAACTGCCCGGTTTCAGATTAGGTAGGAGGACAGGACTACCCCGGGAAGCAAATTTAAATGTCGCTCCAAAACGAAGATCCAAAAGGATGCCATGACCTCCGTGACAAAACTAAAGAAGGCTTAAAATTGCGTGTCTAGGACTTTCGGAAAATTTCGCTGTTTGAACCATATATCTTAAGGACCCAATTAAGTCTCTGATTCACCTCTTCCACCTTAACTTAATCAAACATAGCCTAAAAATGTTGGCTCCAAAATCCAAAACGTGTTTTCAGACGACAGCCCTTCCTATCATCAAACGACATATTCCTTTGGCATTTTTCGAAATTTTTGCAGTGGAGGACCAAGAAATCCATTCGCAAACATTACTACTAAAGACAGTCTCAATTAGCGTCTTCAGAGACGCCCCTAATTCCACCCCCTCTCACTTAATGTATTGAAAAACAAACTAAAATTGCGTTTTTCAAACATCAGTTTCAAGAACTTATCATAGGCGGATTTAAGCCGAAATATTTGGGGGCGCAACAATAACAGGTACCTGGAGGAGTTGGTTATTCCTGGAATAACAAGGCAGTGGCGAAATCAGAAAATAATTTTAGGGCGGGACCCTTAAGTCTAAAAAACGCGATGTAAACCATATTAAGTAAGATTACAGGATGCGCAATTCTTAACATTTCAAACTGCAGAAAAAGTCTTAAACGAAAGTCGATATTAGAAGCAATGGGTGGATCCAGCTACTAATTTGGAATGGGATTCACGCCCCAGAAAAAATTTGAAATAGTAGCTTTGAAAACGCAGTTTTAGAGTTCTTGGTGATATTTTAGGGGCAAGAAAGGTGTGTGTGGCTCCAGGGGTATTTTTAGAAATTTTAGTCTTATAAATGTGATTATAGTCCATATTATAGTTTGGGTTAGGAATGAGACTCATAGACTGTTTCCAATCGATTTTTTGAAAAGCAGACAGAAATATGTACCCCCTCCCCTCCCCCATTCTACCTCTAACTTTTCATAATTGAAGTTTCAAAAATACTACGGAGGATAATTTTTGATGCTGTTACCGGGCGGGGTGTTCTGGAGCTCTCCCCTGAAAAATATTCGAAATTGAAGTCCTAAAAATGAAGTTTTTCTGCAATACTCCATGGTATTAAAAAAAAGGATTCTCCCACTTAAATATTTCGAAATAGTAGTTTTCAAAACCAAAATATTAACACTCTTTGATGATATTAGAGAAAGGAGGTCGGAGGCCCTTTTTCGAATATTTTCCAAAATTAAAGTCTTAAACACATGAGTGCTAAGACCATATTTGGTAAACGTTAGGGGCACTGCAGTTTTGCAAAACTGAAGCTCCAAAAACGCAATTTTAAACGATTTTCGATGTATTTAGGTGATTAGAAAATCTTTCTTGGAAATTTTGGGAAAGTGAAGCCCAAAAAACGAAATTTGTGGTACTCTGTAATAATTTTGGCTGGAGAAAGGGCTTTGGAGAAGAAAAATTTTGAGGACTAATAGAAAAAATGAAAACAAAATAGAAAAAATGAAGGAAAAAAAAGGGAGGGGGGAGATATGAAATAAAGACGATTGTGCGAGGAGGGGGGAGGAGGCACACAATTCGCCGCCAATAATCTGAAGCTGTTGAAAAATTTAAATGTCAATATTTCGTTTTGAAAGAAATTAAGATTTTTTCCCAACATTCTTTTTTTTTCGTAAAATAACTGCGTGTTCCCAAAATGAGATCTTTTCTTCTCTTCAATAATAAAGAATATTTTTTTTTAAACATCTACTCCGCATTTTGTGGAGAGGGTTACCAGTCTTGTGCCTCTTCCCCCCTGGATGCACCACTGCAACAAAATGTCCGGAAGTTCTCCTCCAAAAATGTTTGAAAATTTACCTTAAAAATGTTTTTTTTTCGGTTGATTTCGGTGTAGATTTTATTGATAAAGTTTCTTGCAATAGCCATGTTTTTTTTTTCTTTTTTTTTTTTTGACTTTATCAGCCATTGTTGTTTCAAAATAGAAGAATTGGTATTGATATACGAATAAATACCCAATTACAGAACATGCAATTATTCTATACAATAACACAGCACTGAACATTAAATTGTTTGAGAAGTTTCTTTATTTGCATGAAATTATTTATTAAGTTTTTTTTCCAAATGGATAAAATTACTTTAATTCTCAATATGAGCACAGTTATGTTTTTCTTGCACTAGCGACGTGTGGTGATACACTGGATTCAAGTAAATTTACTAGTATAGCAGCTATGATTTTTTTTCCCCCAACTGCGTTTCTGAGTGAAATATACTAAACTAATTTTTTCAAAATCCAACCAAAAATTTTGGGGGTGCGGCGCACCCCCTGGCACCCCCGTAAAACCGCCTATGGAACTTATGGGGAAAGGCCCCGGATCCCCCTTTTCTCCAACGCAATCACTATACCTGAAAATTTCGTTTTTAGACGGTTCCGTAGAGCCACAGCTTCCTGCCTGAACTAGCCTGAAATTGACTTCAGTTTCAAAACACAGTTCGTGAGGGCACACTGAACCCCCGCCCGCTCTTAGTCCCATCGTTATCAAACAATGCTTAAAATACGATTTTGGGACTTATATTTCTAAAGAATTCCGGAGGAGAACTGCCAGGCTTATGTAATTTTTCACGGCGCTAGGGCATATCCATCAATCGTCGAGGTGAGGTGGACAAAAGTCTATAGTTATATTTTTCAGATATTAATGTTGAAAAATATCCGAAAGATCCGTAGAAGCTTCCCAGTTTTGTTAACGTCACCAAAGATAATATAAAATTGCGATTTTAGAAATGTCCGCTTAAGAGCCCCAAAATTCTTCCTTTCCAAAAATAGCCTATAATGGATTTCAGTTCTGAAAAATATTTTGTTTCGGGATATTTTCACGGTTCCCCTATTGTTTTTTAAACTCTAGCCAAAAACGGGTTTTTGAAAAAATAGTGCCGAGAAATTACCGAAGGATAGCCGCCAGATCCCCTACCGCCACCAAAGACGACCTAAATTTGCGTTTTAAACTTATATTTTGAAATCTTTCGATGGGAGACGATTGAATCTCCCTCCCTCTTGCAATGTCAACAAAGGTAACCCAAAACTGCGGATTTAAAATTTCAGTTTCGGAGATTTTTCGGGAAGAACGCCGATCCTTCCTAAGCTACGTTCTTAAAAAATAGCTTCAAATTGATTTCAATTTTGAAAGAATTTTAGGAAAGAACTGCAACATTACTTTCACCTAAAGTCTGGAAAAAGTTCCTGAAATTGCGATATTTGACGTCAATTTCGAAAATTTCTCCATGCACCTTGAATATACTTGACTCTTTTATCCTTGCAACCAAACACAACTAAAGATTAACTAAAAATATTTTTCATACGCCAATTTCGATAATTTTCTTGGAGCAATCCTCTTCCCCTGAACCCCTGACACCCCCCCCCCCCGCTTCCCCTTCCTCCGTCCCTTCTCTGATGTTACCGAAGAAAGACTATAAAATGCGAAAAGTAACAACGTATAAAAAGCACAAATTCGCAGATGGTAATCTGCGAATTAGTGCTTTTTATACGTTGTTACTTTTCGTTTCTTTTCAACAACACAAAGGTATTTATTTATCTTTCTATAAAATTCGTTTCTACGACTAGTAAATTTTGGTATCTATTACTTTCTTCAAAGATATAAATTGTACCTAAGGAGTTTTTTAATATAAAAAATTTCTTCCTTTTTATAAGATCATTCTTCTGTCCCCCCCCCCTTCCTTTGTTTTTATTCGAACATGGCATAGAAATTTAAAGAAAGATTTATATAGACGTTAAAGATTAGTCAAAATATGCAAATTACTCCTGAGGGGCGGCACATTAGGTCTTTGCACACGGGCGGCCGACACCCTAGGATCGCCCTGTACATGGTAATATTTATCTTCATACTTGCTGATCGTATTCACTGTGAAACCCCGATTTTACGTCCCTTGAATCTACGTTTTCCCCACATTTTACGTTTTTTATCATCAGGTCCCAGTTTTTCCGTACACTAATAATATTAATTTAACCCGGATGGAAAGTTTGTTATTTATGAATTTCCCGCATTTTACGTTTTTCCTTGGCAGTTAAAAAAAAGAGAAAAAATGTTTTAAAATTAAGGAAAGTGTTTCCCTCTGTGCATTTTAAAACATAATCCATTCTGTTGAAGGTTAATCCATGAAAACAGAAACGCGTCTGTTCCATCCGTAGCTGACCTTATGGACTTTTCAGCCGCCAATAAAGATAGAACAAGAAGAAGAGGAAACACAACTCGTTTCTTCTTTCAATACTCCATTTAAGAGCTTAATAATAGTGAAAAACTGTTTTCTTTATCATAAAGACCAGGAAAAAAACTTTGCAAAGTGTTCCAATCCTGGAAGATGCTGTATTTACTTTGGATTCAATGACTCAATATTACTGACTATTTTCAACCTAAACGCCCGAATTCGTTACTTAATGTGTTAGAATAATCTAAAGTGGTGTGTACAATAATATTCTTTTCG
This sequence comes from Uloborus diversus, assembly GCF_026930045.1. Lineage (NCBI taxonomy): Eukaryota > Metazoa > Arthropoda > Arachnida > Araneae > Uloboridae > Uloborus > Uloborus diversus. The sequence goes on along the minus strand of NC_072739.1, from coordinate 113,989,088 downwards.
TAAAATATCGCATTTTTACATTTTATAAGCGTCATCGTAGCAACTTATATTACTATTTTTGTTTACTTATCTGATTTTTGCTTGTTATACATTTCCCGTATTTTACGTTTTCCCATATTTTATGTTTTTGGGTTTGAATTGACGTTTTCCCATATTTTATGTATTTTATGTTTGATTCAGGGCTCTGAGAAACGTGAAATCGGGGTTTCTGTGCAGTTCAAATTCATTTCTGTTTTTAGTGAAAAATATAAATTAAATCTGTCGTATGCCTCACGCATGCATTGCATGTTTATTGCAATTGATACTCTCGAACAATATTTTCTGCCATTGTTGACAAACTGAGAACAGCTTTATACTAGAATGTCTTAAGGAAGATACTCATCAGCCTCTTACGGGCTGATGGGTGCCAATACGCACGAAACTGCAGTCCTCGGCTGGAAATGACTGAGCTGGTGGTGTATTTCACGTATTTCTGCTTTAGCCCTGGCTAATGGGCGGTAATTTACTGAATATACCTTGCCTCGGGTTCAATCTTCGAGTTGAATCGAACCATTGCTTCGGTCACTCGTCTGGTCTGCTAATTCTATATTGGCTACCAGTTTGTTTCGCACTCTTGGCTTCCTTAAGAGGTTTTCCATTTCCAGCTCAGTCACTTTCCTATGCCGGGCTGATGAGTGCCAATAAGCACGAAACTGCAGTCCTCGGCTGGAAATGACTGAGCTGGCGGTGTATTTCACGTATTTCTGCTTTAGCCCTGGCTAATGGGCGGTAATTTACTGAATATAATTTGTTTGGTTTGTTTTTTCCCCCAGTTGCTTTTTCTATTTCCAAATGCTAATTTTCTTTTTAGCAACAGCAAGCTCAGCTTCCACGCATTTGCGCGCATTATGTTTTTCTATAACTTCTTTCTGTCCCTGTCTCCTGTTTCACATATGATGCATATTCTGCATGAGACTTGCTTACTTTTCCCAACAACTCTTGAGTCATTTTGATAGATTTAATCTCATGGTTGTGCAAAAGAATAGCATTTTTAAAAATTTTAATTGATTTTGTTAACAACTTCGAAAGAGATGATCTCTCTTTTGCTACTAAGCTATTGTTAATGGAGAAACCTCTTTCAGGTAAGGTTGAGCATTTGCGGGAAATAATACTAAAGTAGATTTTGCAACAGCTGAAAGATTTTGATATTTTATATTTTCATTGCAGTAGGTGTGCTTTGACACAAAACTCGAGGACAAAACTTGAAACTTTAAGAATTATAGGACAAAATTTGAAATTTTAGGACAACTCCTACCCTGTGCAAGCCCCAGCATGAGTTGGCACCTATGGTGGGGCTCCCAGGTGCCATTTTTCAACAGAAAAATGCTCGGTCACACAGCAAGGGTGTAGGGGTACCTTCTACTTCCATGCTATCAACTTCTCTGGCCTGCGCAATGCCCCGATTTGTCACAAACCGAACATATCTCACTTGAGATGGTAAATTGGACAGCCAACAAGTTTGATCGAACCAGTGGCATATTTACAGTAACTGTAGTATGAGATAACATAGGACGAGAAGACATGAGTGGAAGGTATGTACGAGACTGCTATGATTCAATGCTTGACTGTATATTGTC